>NW_021636364.1:0-53219 GCF_004799145.2 Neltuma alba
GCTCTGATTGATATCAGCAAGTGTATGGCTTGGTGAAAATAAAATAAAGATTTCAATAACTCTAAATTAGATGGAAGTTTCGGAGTGGACTTGAAATCCAACAGTTATTCACTTATTTGGTATGTTCTGGGTGATGTAGAATCACATAACCGCGGGTTAACCATCAACTTCGCCGGATGGGAGAGAGGTGATGTCAACCAAGGGAGAAGTTATAGGGAGTAATTTATTAGTTCTTTGTATCCCATATTTCAAGCATGAGTAGTTAAAAGGATTTAAATTTTAAGCCATGGAGGCAATACTCACTCTCTAGATCCATGTATTTCGTTATTCACATAGGAAACTCATTTGTACTGGGCTTGGGCCCCAATCCATCAAGGGTGGATTAGGTATAACTTAACACTAAAAAGAGTTTAAGTACAAAGTGAAGTTAGTAACAAGAATATATTGAAGTCCGTAAGTGGGACGAATCAGGGTTGCCAACTTGTAAAATTGAAACCCAAAATGACAGCATTTTGTTTCACTGTAGAGTTTTCTTGCAGATAATCGTCTTTGCCATAAGGACAGGGGTCTGGGGCATTGCTGAATTACATAGAGAAACAGAAGATGATATATGCACGTTTATACTTTTTTATATTATCACAAATCTTAAGATTAAAGCTTAGTACTTCATATCAAATTACCCCAAAAAAAAAGGAAGAGGGAGAGTCTTCCAACTCTGCAGAATGATGCTCCTCATCCTGTTAACCTTTGATTTCAAAGCAAGTAACAACTGATGTCCGTCAATTTTTGCACAACAAAACTGGAAGAAACTAACGATCTACATCACAATAAAAGTGACCAATGATGCTCACACACACACACACACAGACATATATATATATGTATAGATCAGCATCAGCTTGATGATCGGAAAGATTTTACTTAAATAAGAGCAGAATAAATTGTATTGTACTCCGAGCGTTGCGTCATTCCGGTGGTCTGCTCCAGTTCTCTCACTAGCTACGTCGTCCTTAACAATAGCCTTTTTCTTTTCTTTTTTCATTTTTCTTGTTAATTAGTTTTTTGAAAAACAGTTGCCCCTAATTTGAGCCTGTCCCTGGGTTCGCCCGTGTACTTGATCACGTTAATACTAGGCGCATGCATGAGCTATGATACTTGTGTATTTCAGATTCAGTGCCCATTAATTTAGGGTTCACCAAAACTCTACATTAGTTACCATTTACAACTTACAAGTGTTATTGACCTCAGTTTGAAGGCGTAGCAAAGTAGCTTGTCTTAAACATTCTCCAAAATGCCGTCTTTCCAATTTCTTGTTCATGTGCAGGACGGATTTAGACTTGGTACCCAGTCTTAGAGCCATGTACCTGATGCATAAATATCCTATTTGAATTGCCTGCGCTTAATTTGGATGCTTTTTTTTCATTTTGTATTTGTTGATTTTCTTTTGACAGCATATCTTTCAATTTGAAATCATTTACTATTGTTCTCTATTATGCGTTCATTAAGATAATAATATTGAAATTTAATTAAAAATTATTACATATGTACCGTTCAAATTGACTCTGAACATCTACAATAAGATGTTTACATGGTACACATTTAGAGATGTTTCACAAGATCCTGATTCGGGCAGTGCACAACAGAAAACTATGTTCCCAAAAAAAAAAAAAAAAACTACTTTACCACTTCAGAGTCGTGCCTCACTTCCTTCCATATTCGGTAAATGCTTTATGCTTCGGCTTGATCAGATGGTATCTGTCACAGTTACAATCAGCAATTCCCTGTGGGTACTTAGGACAACTGGGGATAGTGTCCTCCTATAACCACCATACCCAATGGAGCCAAGCTGTTTGGACTTGGGATTTACAGTGAAAGTTCTTTCCCATCACATGAACTTACATTAGAATATGAAACTCACCATCTTATCAGCACAACGGGACTAAAACCCATTATTCTCTTCAGTTAAAAGAACAATGGGCAGTTCAAAACTGACCGGTCAAAGAAGGAACAAGCGGTTAAAGCTAAGGCCTACTATTCATTTTTTGTACTCTACTATCTTGTTCCGTGCGATCTGGAGATGCCTGTTCTTGAAACGCTCCTGATCCTTCAAAATTGGGAGCCAAACCAAATGAATGAAACGTCATTCTCTCTGTCGCATTTGCCCAAAGGCCCCAAATATTGCCAGATAAAGACAAATGAATCTTTTCTGACTATGAATTCTGAGCTTGTATTGAATTACAAGAAGAGTTAATGCTATTTGTGATGTGAGGTAAGCCAACATTTTGTAATGTCATGTTTGCCGCATTAAAATGATTACCTTCCTCATGCATATTCTCATCCATAGGTTCTTCTACCAAGTTTAACCTATAAAAGTCTAGCTCTGCTTCCAAATCTTGTATCATTTTTTCCTTTTCTGACAGCAGATCATCAGCTTTCTCCAATGCAACTGCATCATGTTCTGCTTGCTCTTCCATCATTCTCAAATATTGGAGGGCCTCCATTCGGAGTGCTGCTTTATCCTCTTGTAACTTTGTAATCATAGCCATTGCTTCATTTGCTGCAATAGCAGAAGCATTTCTTTCTTCCTCCAGTTCCTTGTGTAAGGAATTGATAAATTGCTTGTCATACGTAAGCTGTCTCTTCAATTGATCAACAAGAGAGTCCTCCTCAATTCTACTGACAATGCTTCCAGACATAGATCCAAGACCAGAATCCAATGAGACTGACTTTTGAAGTACCTTAGTTCCATTGGAGCTAGCAGCATCAGCTTTTTTCTTTGGGGGATAAGCATCATCTAATGGAATAACTAGTGAGGTACTAGAATCTTGAGAAGATTTGTGTGATGATAGCTTCAATTCTTCCCTGTCCTTGTGCCTAAGACTTGTATGAGAAGAGTCACTTACAACCAGATCAGTTTTTTCGAACAGTTCAGCATTTATAGCAATCTTCATAAAACTGCCCCCATGATCTCTGATTGATTGAAGTCCATTATCACTTGCTTGAGACACATCTACAGCTGGAAACATTTCAGAAAGTACATGTTAACTTTTCTATAAATATTGGATAAAAAAATATGCAGACAAGGAGAAGGAGGCTACATTCCTCTGGTGACACCCCAACAATCGATTGAGTACCACCCAAAGCAATAGCTTCAGGTTGTGCAGCACAGAGGAAATTAGGAGAAACACAACAATTACCTTTATTCTTTCCTGGTTCCGCTGTGCTTGAGTCACTTGGAAGAAATTTTGATGATGCTATTGGTGTACATTGGCACTTAGGATCACTCCCAGCTTCATTGTTTTCATGAATTACAGTAGAAACATTGTTATCATCAGCAGAAAATGGAAACTCTGACTCAGGATGGAGTTTCAACTCAGCGAAGCCAGAATAACATAATGAATCACGACTGTTTTTCCCTACAAAGTGAGACGTTATCGATCCACAACAGGTACATGGCCTTGAATCCGAAGAACCAGAGAACAAGTCATCCTTCAACGAGCACTGGAAACTACAGTCACCATGAAACAGACCCAGTTTACCCACCAACAATCTATGAGCTTTTGAATTGGCTTTAGTCTTTGCTGTGAATGACAAGAGACAATCATCACACATGCCAACTCCATCCGCAACCTTATTGTGAATATGGCATGGCAGCAGAGAGGTAATTTCTGATATATGATTGTTGCAGAGTAGTGTCTGATATAACTCAGACTTTTGACCACCTAATGCAAAATCAAGCCTAGAGCACAATATACAAGGCGCTTGCAATCGACAGAAACTTGCAAACTTTGTTAGTAGATACGACAGCAGGGCATCGAAAAGCAATAGTATTATCAAAAACCACTCACAGACTGCAGATACGAGAAGAGCAGTAAATCCCCACACCCCCTGTGTCTTAACAAAGGAAATTTTACCTGCTGCCATCTCTACCTCTAATGCTCTATTAATCCATATAACTCAAGACAGGGCAATATGCTACACCCTGAGTCGATTATGTGAAATTTCAATGAGCCAGGGATAAAAGGTGAGAAACAATACATGAACCAACGCAATGAAATTATAATCCGAGTTGTTACATATAATAATAGGCCATTCTTGAAAAACAAAGATAAAGACTAAGCTCAGACGGCCCAAGAACAACACCAAACAAACAGTGTCCAGTATATCAAACGAAGTTTCATCAAAATTGAAGTAAAAAAGAGAATTCGTTGAAAGAAGACAGGAGCTACGGTCAGTTTTTGCATGTTCACATTTAACGACTATGAAGTTCAAGAGAATCCATACGTGTTAGCTGTGGACTGAAATCAGGAAAATTCCTTGAAGAACCAGGGCAATTGACAAAGAAACAACCAAAGCTGTTCGATAAATTGATCAAGAAAAACTATGACCCTTTTTCATTCCAAATACCAGTGTAACTGTGAATGCGACCAAAACCAAAAAATAAATTCAAACCAACCCAACTGTGCCATAAAGTGCCTTATTATACTAACAAGTAACAATAAATTTAATAGCCCCACGCGCAAAAATTAAATGGAAAAGTAAATTAGAACATCATAGGCCTAACTTATCAATACAAAACCAAAGTCGGAATAAATTCGAGACGCCCGTCCTCTGGCAAAGATATAAGAAACATAAAGGGAAGAGATTTTTTTTTTTCCCCCCCTTGATTTCCGAAGATCATGATTAGAAGAAAGACCGGCAGACAATAAAAATTTTATGCTATGGCCTAACAAAATTAGAAACAACGTTCGTTAACGAAGGTAACAATGGTGAAAATCCAACGTAATGTGCATTCTGATCACAATGCAAGTCCATCCAAATTGTTCGAAAATCAAATGTAAAAATCCATTGAAAAACACATCAATTATGTCCATATTTGATTTTGGTTAATGGAGAAACGAAGAAAATGCGATACCTGCTCTGGAGCTTGAGGATGAGAAAGAGGAAGGGGATGAGGAAGAGAGGTAAAGTGGCAATTTGAGATCAAACAGCACGGTAATGAATTTCTCCTGTTGTTTTCCTTTTATCTAATTTACGATCAGATTGGATAAAATTTTGTCAAAAAGGGTGCAAAACTCATCGGGAACGGACGTATTTAAATTACTAACCCGTGCTTAATTTAATATAATAGTTAGTTTGAATTTCAATTTAGTCCTAAATATAAGATTCTAATCCACTATATCCTTAACATTTATCTATTTTTTCTCAAATAATTTCTATAGAAGTTATACATGTTAAGAAATTACTTTTTAAATTAAACACACATGATTAATAAGAACATTTAAAAAAAATAATAGTATAATACTCCTCCGGTCCTAATTATAAGACCCAATTGACTTATTTGAGGAAATTAAGGAAGTAAGTTAAGTTGGTTATTTATAATAAATAAGTGTTGTTATTCCTAAAATATCTTTGCTAATTAAGTATATTGGCTAAAACTATCATTATTAAAAGGATTATCTTGGAAAAAAAATGCATAAATATAAGAGACAAAATGGATTG
This sequence comes from Neltuma alba, assembly GCF_004799145.2. Taxonomy (NCBI): domain Eukaryota; kingdom Viridiplantae; phylum Streptophyta; class Magnoliopsida; order Fabales; family Fabaceae; genus Neltuma; species Neltuma alba. The sequence continues at coordinate 5,503 of NW_021636364.1, forward strand.
GATCTTATAATTAGGACCAAATAAAAAGTCAAATTGGGTCTTATAATAAAGACCGGAGGAGTATCTATTTACTACAAATAACTAATTCAACTAACTTTCTTAATCTTTCTAAATTGATTAATTAGACCTTATACTATCTTCAGTCCTAATTATAAGATCTAGTTTATAGTTTATACTCCTCCGATTTTAAATACAAGACCCTTATACTAGGAGTATTATAAATGAGAGTACTATTAAACACCTGAAGTAGTATAACATAGAATAAGGCGCGGAATTACTAGCGGCGCCTTCTCTATGATCAACTGACCGTTGAAGTTGAAACCGCCTGGCCCTCGTTCATTTGGTGCCAGCAAGAAAATTGGGCTCCGGAGGATTAAAATTGGGCCAGCCCACTGGTGCTACCATATTTCAATAATAATTTTTAAGAGTGATTTTCTAATAAATAATTATTTTAAAAAATAATTGAACTGATTTTTTTCCAATGAAATATTTTTTTAATGTAATAAATTTTTAAAAATTATTCCTTACTAATATATTATATCATATAAAATCAAAAGAATGAGCCCACTTAGAGGGCTTGGCCCATCCTTTTTTCCTTTAAAGAAATGGGCTTTCATTGATCCATTCTATTTGCAAATTGGGCTTCATTCATCAGAGCACCCTAAAAGGAAAGATTGGACGAAACTTTTTCGGTCAAATAAGCGCGTGCCTCTTCCCACCGTTGTTCTCCCTCCCTCACTCCACTTCTTCACATCGCACGGGAGACTTCTTGCCATTCCTTCTCCTTTATATACCAGAGAATCTAACGCCACACTTCGCTCGACCTGCTCTCATTGTCTTCTTGGCAGGGATATATGAGGGAGGTGATCAGTTCCTTCAGGGTACGTCTGTCTGTTCGTTGCGGGCTTTGGTTTTGACGGCTGTGTTTCCCCGTGTATAAAATTGAATTCTCAATTTGTGCGCAGAGGCTTGGAAGTGTTCGGAGCTACGCGAAGCATCTGCGTATTGATGGAGTTAGAGATACGATTGCTGTCGCCTCTGGTAAAGGTGGGGTGGGCAAGACTACTACTTCAGGTATTTTGCTTCCTCAACTTCTGTCCCAGCACTCTTATGTTTGTCTTCTGATGTATATACATGGAACAGTTTGTTTGTGAACGGTCTGGTTCGTTTCCTGGGATGGTGCGTGCAAAAATTATAAGTTTATTTCTGTTCTATAAGCATTCTTATTTTTGAACTTTGAAAATGCTAATAATTTTTTGTGAGGGCCAATTTCTCCTTTCTATGCATTGTTTAGTGTAGTAATTTGCTGTTTTAATGGGCAGTGAATTTAGCTGTTGCGCTCGCAAGTAAGTGCAATCTCAAGGTTGGTTTGCTCGATGCCGACGTATATGGTCCAAATGTTCCCCCCATGATGAACATTCATGAAAAACCAGAAGTGACCCCAGGTATTTGCTATTTCTTTCTTACCATCAATCTTCCTTGGGGCGCAGTAATAATTTAACACGAAAGGGGAGCTGAGCAAACACACTACGTGGCAATGATTGAATAACTAGTATACATGCAATAACGCATAACGGAAATAGATAAAGTTATTATCCCCCCAAACCCCCCCCCCCAAAAAAAAAAAAGTATCACTTCCCCAAGAAGTGTATACAAGTTGAAGCAAAAAGCATCGCGAACACTCTAACAGATACTCAATTAACGTCCAGGCATTGAACTTCTTAATGCTGGGGATAGTCGCTTGAGAATTGAGATCATTAACTTAAATTGCTTTCTATGACTGATAGAGACAACTAGAGTGATAATAATGTTTGAACTTCTCTCGTTTCCTTCCCATTTTGGATTTCAAGAATGTATTCTGTGGATGGCAATATTATATTGCCAAGTGCCAACTCGTTGCACATATTTAAATTGTGTTATAAGTTTACTTCAGTGTTTATTCGGCTATTTGCTTCTTTTCAGAAAAGAAAATGATTCCAGTTGAAAACTATGGGATAAAGTGTATGTCAATGGGTTTCCTTGTGGAGAAAGATGCGCCAATTGTATGGAGAGGTCCCATGGTGTGCCTCTACCTTCTTGTCTATTCTTCTTCTCTGTCCCTTTACTGTAGTTCAGCCTTAATTTTATGCTGTGATACGTTGTTCTCCTTCCTAGTAGATTTTTGTTTCTGTCATGCATTTATATTTTTGTTCCTGACTTAATTGAAACCAAAAGTAATGAAAACATTTAGAAGGGCTGAGATAAATTAAGTCTGCCACTAGAGTGAACCTTAGATCTTATATGCATGTTGAAATTTTTATTTTTAAGACTGACACAACAGTGTTTCCCATTTTATGCTTTAGCAGAAACTATTTTCTTTATATTATCTGGTAGACATGATAGATCTGAAGTTCCTGCTAAATGTATATGAGTGTAACGTTAATTAAAAGCAGCCAGTTACTTGTTAAAAGCATAGAATATGAAATATCCGCTCATTCTAATACCCAAAAAAAAAAAATCATTATTACAATCTTTGACTATTTCGGTTTTTTTTAAGTGTGAAATCATGCAGCTTTACTATATAGTTTAAATCTCTTTTAATTGAGATGTTAGCCGTTTGATTCTCCAGTCCAGTGTTTAGTGGAAAAGTTCAACATATGCTAAGTTGATAATTTGCTTATGAACGAGGGAGAAAATAGGGGGAGTGGGAGGTGACCCAATAATTTTGTACTTAAATCAGCAAACAGATGGTAATGATGAAGTTACTGATGTAATTTGTCTTTCTCCATGCATATTTTGGTATATGCACTTAAGTCAGGAGTTGTTGCATATGCTTAATGTCTCATGAATGAGATTGCGAACATTAGTGCTTCTATTGTCGTTGTTTGAGATCTGATTCACTTTAAAGATATTCTGTCTATAGTAGTTCTCTCATGATTGAGGGGTTAGTTATTTCAATCTGTTTTTGGTTCTGGCAAATTCCTACTGTATATGTTCGATCTTAATGTTATCATACGGCCTTTCACTGTTTTAGCTTTTGTTACTGGGTTGTAATAGGTAGCAAGTGCGCTTAAAAAAATGACACGTGGAGTTGACTGGGGAAGCCTTGATATTCTTGTGGTGGATATGCCTCCTGGAACCGGTGATACCCAGATAACAATCTCACAGAATCTACAATTATCTGGTAGTTTAAGAATTTATGGAGACAGTTCTCAAGGCTTTTGTTATGGGGGATTGTTTTTTTTTTTTTGGTGTGTGCGTGTGTGTGTTTTTTTTTTTTTTGGGGGGGGGGGGGTTGTTATTTGACCTTTTACTTCATAATCTCTATGTGGTTCTTGTCCATCTGATGTTTGAAATATATCATATGTGGACATTCCCTTCCCTTCAAATAGACTAAGGAATTTGGGAAAAAAAAAACACATTCCAATTTTCAGTTTTGGCAATTAACCCCTTCAACTTTGTGGTTTGCAAAATGTTTCAATAGCCAATTATACGATATTATTTTTTTTTTTGTTTTTCTTATTATATTCATCTTAACTACTTCTCTTGCTAAAAATGGCTCTTGTACCCTTTTGTTAAAAAATATAAGTAGATACTGATAGTAATAGACATTTTACTTACTTTTTCATTTCCTTCTTTTCTATCAATAAATGGGACCTTAGTGAAAAAGTTCAAACCTAAAAACGCATTGAGACATTTATCAAAATTGAAGAGAACTTGTGGGTATTGGGTAATGCTGAAGGTTAAATGGCTTGTTTACCAAAGCCCCAACAGTGAAACTGAAAGGGCTTTTTACAATTACCATGACTTGCTGTTTCCAAGTTTAGTCATATAAAGTTTTTAACGTGTAAGCATGCACAAACAAACAAAAATCTCGTTATTTTGAGATGTTTCTTTTTAGTGGCTCATATACTCCATTCTTGTATAGTTTACATTAGAAGGGAAAAAATCTTTGGTTGTTAATTGCATAGCTGCTTCTATTGCAGGTGCAGTGATTGTTTCAACTCCTCAAGATGTTGCATTAATGGATGCTAGGAGAGGAGTGAATATGTTTAATAAAGTTCATGTTCCTGTATGGTCATCTTTGGCGTACTTATTCTTAAAATGTACTTACATTGATATAGTCGTATTGACGAGTTTGAGCCAGAATATATGGGCACTGAATATGCATGAATTGGGTGGTGGACAGTGCAAGGATGTACAGAAAAAATAAAAAAATCTATGGGCTCAGTCAACTTGATATTGCATTTTTCTGTACATCCATCCACTGTACACCACCCTTTTGAGTACCCATCAATGTGCTAACATGATAAGCTTTCATTTAAATTTCTTTTTGTCCCTTTGGGGACATGTGATAAAATCGTATAGACTTCTAATCAGAAGTTATAGTTGCAGTAAAACTTTTGCAACAAAGACAAGAAACATATACCCTGTTGACGGATATATATGCAATGTGTTTTCATTAATGTAATTTATTTTAAAGCATTTATTTTTTCCTCCATGTAAAATGTTGAGGGTGAAATTTTGTGTTTCTATCTTTGTCAAGCCGTCCCTTCCATTCTTGACTTCAAATATTAGCCGGAAATGGATTTTGGTGTTGAGTATCCTTCTTAATGGATCTTCTTTTGTAATCACAGATTCTGGGAATTGTTGAGAACATGAGCTGCTTTAAGTGTCCGCATTGTGGTGAACCTTCATACATATTTGGGAAAGGAGGGGCTCGTATGACAGCAGCTGACATGGGATTAGAATTATTGGGTGAGGTCAGTATAGTATTCATGTGTTTAATGATCCTTGTTTATCATGTTGATGTTAAACGCTCAACTTCTCAGATTTTACTTTTTGGATTCAAATTCATGGTTTGGTTGATGGTTGTACGAGGTATCATTGTAGCGAGTATCTGGACACGGGCCGGCTACTTTGTAATACAGTTTTCCTTTTTAAAAAAGAAAAAGAATTATCTGAGGGTCATTTCCTGCTTCTTTTTTTTTTTTTTTTTTTGCCTCTCCTGGTTATAGAAGCTGCAAATAACCATTTCTAATCTCCGAATCTTTCGACAGTTCAAAAACAATTTAAGAAGTGAATTGCCAACTTCCATGTGTGGACCAACTGACAGACGTACTTCTACGTTGGGACATGGAATTATAATATTTTAGGTTAATATAATCTTTTGTCTTTCAAGTTTGTTCTCATTTTAGTTTTGGTCCCTCAAAAGGCAAAATAGTTTAAGTTTTTATTAGATTATAGAGGCTAATATTATAAATAAATAAAAATTTGAGGAACCAAAACCTATGATTTGAAATTTAAGAGGCCAAAACTAAAATGAAGGCAAATTTAAGAGATCAAAGTTTGTATTAATCTTTCTTTTTTTTTTTGTGAAATAATTGAGAGAGGAGTATTGACACCACCCCTTCCTGCCTGGAATTTGTGATTCTTTCACATCAGCTGCTTGACGTTATAATTAAATTGGAATTTCTACATGAAGCACAAGTAGATCATCAGGCTGTTTGGGATTCTAGGTTCTTGTAAGTGTTGTCAACGGCGGGTGCCATGTCAGAATGATATGGCAATCTTGGAGCTTTCCTCTATAGAACTCCAAAGGCATGGCCATGACAGTCACCGTGATAACACTAGTTTTTACAAAAAAAGAAAAAAAAAAGGAGGTTTTTGCTTAAATCTTGTGATATAATATCTGCATATGAAATGGTTAGTGAAGAAAACCGGCATCTTTTTCTTGATGTTCTAAAGTGATTGCCTTCAACATCCATCTACTGCATATGTTAACCAACTCCCATCGGTGTTTTAATGACTCCAGATACCGCTAGAAGTGCAGATTAGAGAAGCTTGTGATGAGGGGGACCCCATAGTGCTGTCCGCCCCTGATTCTGCGGCATCTGAAGCTTATGGTGATGTTGCTCGAAAACTTGTTCAGAAACTCAAGGAACAACCAGCCAAACCTGAAATTGTACCATGAGGTGCTGGGCGCTCGCCTTGCATGTTATGAGTTTGCTGTTTAGATTTTATTGGAGGGATATTGAGGGATATGGACTAGAGTTGTCAAAACGGGCCAGCTTTTTAAACCTTTTTAAGTAAAGCGTCGGGTTTGTATTTTAAGAGGTTGAAAAGGAAATTGGGTTTAGAAGGGTTAGCTCTTTAGGGTTCAGAAATAAAAAGATCAGTCTTTTTAAATCCACCTATTTTTTTTTATTATCAAGATATTTATACAATTATGGATTAATTTTTTATGGATAAATTTGAAATAGAAAATTATTTAGAAGAACCGTTAGTGAATCCATATAATTGGAAACAATTAGATGTCTTGAATTGGTAGAAGGACAATTAAAATCAATTTCTAATTCTTTCAAGAATGACAGTTGATATTCTTAGTATTTCAATCACTATAGTAGCTACTAGCTAGTGAATCTTTATTTACTATTGGTTTACATATCTTAACAAAGTATTAAAATTCTCTTATTCTAACAAATGTTTAGACTTTCATTTGTACTCTTAACTACTACATAGCTTTACTTTAGATAAAGGTGATGAAAACAAAAGCCCTAATATTTTTATCATTGAAGAAGAGCCCATCTCTAGTGAAAAACAATCAAATGTTGTTGATCTTGATGATGGTGATAAAGATGAAGATAATAATTATGCTGATATTGTTAATATGTAGTTGCTTAGTTTTTATCTTTCTATTTTTCCTCTTTTATTTGGTTTTTTTTAGTTTGGATAATAATTCATTAGTATTTGTTATTTTTCTCTATACATCATTAGTTTATTTTACTTATATTATAATTGGAATAAAATTTTTTAGAAGTTTTATTGTGTTATTTTTTTATTTTTAAGATAATTGAAAAGAATTTAAATTTTAAAAAATAACATAAAAGACCGACTCTTTTAGGCCTCGACCCCATATGTCTAAGGGTCGGGTTTTAATAATATGATAATTTTAAAGTTTGCAGATTTTAAAGAGCTAGCTCTTTTAAATCCTGCCTTTTTTAGGTACGAGCTTTTCAAGAGTTAGCCTTTTAAGACCAAACTGGCCTTTATTGATAGTAGAGGTGGAAATCAGGGCCGGCCTTTTAAGGCTGGTGGGCTTAAAAGGGCCGGTCTTTCAATACTGAAATTTAAAAAATACCCTAATTTATTAGGCCCGGCCCTTAAGCTACAGGGGTTAGGGCCGGCCTAAGGGCTTTTGGCCCGTTTAAGGAAAAATGTTGTTTTTTATATTTTTTTATAAAAAAACAATAATAAACCAATGAAATTGTTAATAAAATACATAAATATGAATAAAATTAAGTCACAAATACAAAATATCATCATATATAAATATCCATCAATATCCAAGAACATCTAAAACATTCATTAATAAGATAACAACATCTAAAAATTTTATCTATAGTGTAATTGTGCAATAAATAAACTATCATTAATCTTTTGAAATTTCATCATCACTATAATTAATTGCTCTTCTTTATAAGTATGCTTTTCTTTCGTAACAAAAATATCAAGTTTTTTTTCTTTATAAGAATTTTACGTTTAAATTTTACAATCTAGCTATTATTTTATTTTAATGTGAGAAACATTATTGTTGAAACTCATGAATTTCTAATTCAAATTATAAAATCACAATGTATATAAATATAAAAATACTCTATTATCAAATATATATACATATAGTTTAAAAATATCAACGCATATAATATAAGTCAAATCATTATTAAAATCCAAATTAACCCATTTTTTAAAAATTTTATTGGATAAATTATTGTCTAAAACTAAATAAATCAAATCATTCTGTAAAATTTAATTTTAAAATGACAATAATAACTAAATGTTTGAAATATTATTAACAATGTAAAAAATTAATAATATTATAATTATATAAAAAATTTTAAAAAATAAATAAATAAAAGGGCCTAAACGGGCCGGCCTAACAGGCTCGACCTGTTTTCCCGGCTCTAATTGATAGCTCTAATATGGACAGTTTGTGCTGTTTACACGAGGGGATTCCACGGGTGCCACAAATAGGGTCAAATCTAGAATGTTTTAGATACGCTGCTCATCAGTGCTTAAGACTTAATTTAAGAGTTGATGTTAATTTTATATGTAAGACTTATTTCATATATTTATCAATTTTTTTCAAATTAACTATGTTAATATTCTCTTAAAAATAATCAAGAAGGAAAAGGAGCGAGTGAATTAAGAAAGATGATTAGAGTATTTACAAAAAAAAAATATTACATTAACTAATTTAACTAACATTATTAACCTACCCAAATTAATTAATTTGACCTTACACTAAACACCCCAGAGGAGTATTTAATATTTTTTCCATCCCTTTCATAAGATCTTATTAATAATTTTTTTACATTAAAAAATTAATTAAGATTTTGGGATTGTCTCCCAACTATGACGTGATATTATTTAGTTACTGAACTTGAAACTCAATTCTTACCCCCCCTTTTTTTTTATAAATTTTATCCTTATCAATCCAACTCATGACTAAGTCCTCTTATTAAGTGCCATTTCATCGTCTTCAGCCTCCCTCTGTGCAAGAATGCCCACCGTTTTTTTCAATGACAGTTTAATTTCCTTGAAAAAACAATCTAAAAATGACCAACTTGTTCTTCAATCAGGTCACCAAAAGCGTGTCGGTGCTGACATGAATCCTACTCTAACCTGGTCTCCACACCCTCCTAAATGCTTCCTCTTCATCTTTTCCACTATTGTTTCCTTCCTCCCCCCCCCCCCCCAAAAAAAACAGTTTTCTTTCTTTCTTCCTTTTCCTCATCCATTTTATAGCATCACCACATTCCTCGTCCCCTCCCTATTTGATTCCAAAATTCCCATCACAACTTCAGCTTCAGCTTCTTACTTTTCATTTGATCCCTGCGTGGGACCACGTCACATATATATGGTGTGTCATTCAGTATACATTGACACACGAGAGAGGGGAGTTCGTTGCTTGTGTCATTTATTCATGGTTTGCGTCGCTGGTGTCATATCAGCACTTTGTAAAAACGTTATCATGACATGCAGATTTTTCTTTTCATGTATTAAGTTGCAGGAGGGAGATTGAAGATGATATAGTGACTTGGCAGTTGTCATATCAGCACTTAACAAAGATGACTGAATTATGAGTTAAATAAGCGTCATTTTCTAAAAAATCAGAGACCATAAGGATTGAATTTTAACCAAATCAAAAATTCAGAAACTAAATCATTCCAAGCCATAGTTAAAAATTAAAGAATAAAAGGTTAATTTTTCCTAAAATTTTTGTAACTCTTCAAAAGCACCCTTCGACTAGTTCATCGGGAAGAATAAAGTCATCACTAACAAAACTAAGAAGTGTTTGGATTGCTCAAAAACTGCTTTTTAAAAACACATTTTCACAAATCAAAATAAACTCCCCTACATATTTATTTTATATACCATAAAAACACTTTTAATATCATAATTTTAATTCTACCCAATTACTCCTAAAAGAGGCAAGAACATTTTAAAATTAGTAAATGTTCCATTAAACATATTTTTCAGATGAGGGTCACTAAATCAACAGGTAAGATAAATATTTTATTCAATTTTGTAGAGAAAATATTTTAATTAAAAATCAACAGGTAAAATAACGAGGGAGTACATAATCAGGCTGGGATCACACGTTACATTCATCTAAACTGAATCGGATATCTGATATGGGTCACTAAATTTGGCTCGCTCACGTTGGAATTTTGCTTGACATATCGGATGGCCTACTGTGCAGAATGGAGGTTCTTCAATGGTACTCTTCCAACATTTACGGAAGGGAAATCAGACTACACGCAGCACACTAGCACTTCAATGTTTTCCTCCCCTGATTCCTCAATACGCCCGTCATTCCCAACTCTACGCTCCAAAATCCCAAACAAAAACGACCTCACAACAACACGGGTGTTTTAACCAGGAAAAGCTCATTAAGAATTACCAAATTAAAACCCCACTAAATAATCTCATCTTCTGAATCCTACGCAGTGTCATTTACCATGCATGGATACAACATAAACCTATGGGGTATATGACAGAATCCCAAGTTTAATTAGATACCCCACTCGACAGTTAAAAACTCAACGGTGTTTACCAAAACAGAAGCGTCCCCTCAATTACAATTTAATGCAACATTCTCAATATCCATAATTGGTGCCGTATACCGGCCCATAATCAGCGGCCGGAGCATGCCCTGTATGGGCCCCAGCACTTGAGGGTGGGGATGCATAAACAGGAGCATTTGCGGGATACGAATTGTAGCCTTGCCCAACTGATCCCCCCATTTGATCTTGTGCTGTGCTTGCAGCTTCAGCCATGAAGTTCTGTACATTAAAATAAATAAATAAATAAAAGATTGCAAATGATTTCATATCCGCAATGTGCTGAACCAACACAAACATAATGCAACAGACGGCATTGAAATTGAAATAAGATGATACAAGCCATCTGCTGCTGTACTGTGCCTGCATATCCAAGCAACTACCAGCTATCCCGTACTTTCTTTTCCCAGATACGATTACAATACTTCATAAGATGTGTATGTACGTACTACTAGCGTACCCAAGATGCGTATTATTAGAACAGCATTAGCTCGCATCAGAATGTTAGTCACAATCACAGTAGACACAGACAGTATCTGTTTAGACTAATCCTAAACTGTTAACCCCAGTATCAGACTCAACACGCCACAAAATGTTTGCATCAGAATGTTAGTCAAAATCACAGCAGACACAGACAGTATCTGTTTAGACTAATCCTATACTGTTAACCCCAGTATCAGACTCCACACACCACAAAATGCCAAGAACAATATTTGATCGAAACAGACAGAACACCAATCCCTATATGCTGTTTATATGCTGTTATTTACAGAAAAGAGCAGCAGGAAACAAGCAGAATGAGATGATTTTCCTTGAAAATAATCAAATACCTGCACCAGCTGTTGGGCAGTCTGTATTTGCGAAGCAGTCCCGCTTATTTCAACAGTCATCTCCCCTGGCACACCCCTTGTCTCCTGAATTGTAATACTTGCTCCACTAGCACGACGAATATAGCTGATATTTGCACCTGATGTTCCAATAACTGCATCTGCATAGGACAGAGGAATTTGCATATGCTGTGTAACCTACAAGGCAGAAAGGGAAAAATACATTAAGTCAAGACAAAGCAAACGTGTTTCAGAATTAATAATGTTACACTGTAAACTTCTTAGTTATAGATAATAAAAAACCTTAGTCACAACAGATTGTTGTGGCTGCGCACCCGACACCATAGAAGCATCCCTTCCATAAGCAGGTGGTCCCTGATGAAGGTGCTTGTCCATAGGAGGCAGATCAGCAGGTGGGTAATAGTTATCGTAGTGATGTGAATGTGGCATATATTGAGGGTTAGGAGCAAATGGAGGTCCACCAGCTGCAGGAGCTGGAAATCCTTGAGGAGGAGGACCCCATGGCTGGTGTGGTGGCACATTCTGGTTGGCTCGGACATCCGGCGATTGCATCTGAAAATGAAGACAAACAATTGCACAGAGTGAATACAGCATCCCCAAAAAAAGCCCGACATAGCTTCACCTCAGATAAAAATAGATAAATCCAATAAAAAGTACAAATTATAGAGAAGCCTTGATATCCTTCCCGAATGTTAATCTATATTGATAGCCCAATTAATTGATAGCTTAACCTATCCAGTTCTCGTTTCCAATTCTGTTCTCAACAGAGAGTAAGCATGGAATAAATAAGCACCTAAAATATGATTCCAAAATTCAAACACCAAGCCAGGCTTCTGAACGTGAACATATTTTCAAATGTCAGCTTACAAAAACAAAAGCATGCATCAATTACATAGGTTATAACCCCTTGTAACATAAGCCTGATCAGACTTTTCACTAGCAAATTTGTAAACGAAGATATGTGGGAGGCCAATCGTTGAGTGACATAAAGTCCAGCATGCATATATTGGTCAGTTTTCAGCGGTTAGAATCAGTCCTCCTTTATCAGCATGCGTATGAAAGGTATTCAATTCCTCCTCTCTCCTAAGTACTAGGCAGGGGAAAAGGAGGAATCCATCATTTTCTAGAGCTATCACCTTCTATGTTGTTCTGTTCGAAGAAAATATTCATGTAAGTAACACTAGGCCAACAAATAGATCTGAGCTATTAATTGCATTGAAATTATCTTCACTGTGACCACACAAGACCACTCAATAGAAAGGGTCTCCAAACTAGTGTGCGATCAGAGTTTTATGTAATCTCTAGTTTCAGCTTAATCAAAGCCAAGTATAACTCATTAGCAACAGGGAAAAAAAAAAAAAAAAAAGGAGAGAAACCAAGTATAACTTAATAATAAGAAATTGGTATGTGATTAAGATGCATTAAAACATGCATTTGATAAGCCACAAATGCTTAAATCAGAATAATGACTTCCAGAAGTTATGAACTGGGCAATTTAACTTGCCCACAAAAATTTCTAATATGCCCATTCACACGTTATATTGACTTCAGCTCCAAAAATAACACTTGCCTGTGTTTCAAATACTCCAACTATGCTTCGGTCTACCAAGAACTTTCGTAGATGAGTTGCAATGAGTTCAACTGCTTTGTGAACTCCAGCAGATTCACCTTGTATTTCAACAACACTATCATCTCGCAGAGCAAAAACTGGCAGGTGCTCTGTTGCAAATCAAACATCTTTCAGGTAAAGTGATAACAAATATTTTAGAATTGTAAAAGTTTTCCTTAAATATTCATGATGCACAAAAGGACATCCTAAATCATGCCTCAAGTACATTTATACATTACCAAAAGCAGAATTAACAATTGAATTATTCACAAGAACCACATATCCAACTTTCAAGTGCCTAACAAGAATAGCAACATGAAAAATTTGCAAATGGAAGCCTAACAATATTGCACACAATCACAAGGATTGAATGACAGAGTTTAAATGATAAGCCTAAAAAGCCCCATGAAAAGAAACTACCAAGAAGACATATTGCCAAATTAAGCATTGTTTCTTTGTACAGTAGATAATGCATGTAAGCACACCTGATCCAAGGACTCGTATGGTACAACCAGATGTATCTTGAATGGATTTTATAGTAGACCCCTGCTTCCCAATCAAGCTTCCTGCTTGAGTATCAGCGACAAGAAGCCTTGTAACAACTGAGCGCCCAGCAACAGATGCGCTATCTGCAGGATCACGGTCAACATTGACAATTTGTTTATGAACCCTTAACAAGCCATCCACAGCGGGTGGTATGGTACGATCTGGCTCTTCTTTTGCAGATACCATTACCTTTTAAAAGCATCAAAGAGACTATTAAGAAACACTGCATCCAGTGGATAATTTTAAAATACCAAAAAAAAAAAAAAGATCTGCTTTCAAACTATCTATCATACTTACTAAATCTATTTCACTCATCAATTATTTCATTTGAACATCACAAGAACGTAATTGTTTATCGAAGTTATAACACTTGAATCAATTTTTTTTTTTATAACTTTAGCTTTATTCCCAATTCTTTGGACCCATGAATCTGCTTGCTCAATTTGTTAGCAATAATTTGTACTCAGACAGACATAAGAGGTCTAGATGATCCAAATGTTAGATTTCATTAGTAATCCTACATCTTCAAAGAGTAATTTGATATTCCAAGGGATCGCTCTTGTGATTCAGTGAATCTAAATGTATTCCAAGTTTATATAATTTATTGGCACATTCTAATGCATCCATCCGAAAGTTTCCGCTTAATATACGTTAATCAGATTTCAGTTGGCTTCTCTTTTGTGTCCTCCCTTTGTTGTTGTTTCACCATTTCAATGATGTTAAGAGTTGTTTCTAGGGAATATTTTCAGGGAGCGTGGCAAGACACCAGTCGACCAAGTTCTGAAGTTACCAGGTATAAGTGAAAGCCTGTTGCTACCAAAATCTGCACAAACTATTCTGAATGTTTAACACAAAAACAACGTTTCAGCACTTGTATATGCTCATTGCTGTTTCCCTGCAACTTCAACTTTGGCACTTCAGTTTGAAGCCACTTTGGTCATTCATATTTGCTGACCACCTGCACACATCGATTTTGGTCATCGGGACAAAAGACATCTCTTTTTATAAATATTAGCCTGTTATGATATTTATCATTTCTTGTGTTATGCTTGATTATTTTATGGTTTCACTTCCTCAACAACTGTTGGTTTTTAAGTAAAATTCTTTGATAACAATATTAATATATGTGTGAACGTTTTATCACAAATAAATCAGAACCCCTTAAGTTTCACTTTCAAATGAGTTATATGACGTTTATTTGACCAAGTTTTCCATATTGAAGTGAAGCACGCACTTCCCCAAATATAGCTTGACAAGACCTAGTTATATTCCCACTCTGGCACTATCATGAATAACACACACAACATATAAAATTCCAAACCATGCAATACCAAGAGTTTCACCACTAAGATCAGTTTTACAGCACATAATTGCACATAATTAAAAAGCAAAATGAAAGAAAGGGAACGACGTAAGTGATAGGGAAAAATGATTAAGGCATGATTGCACCAAAAATAGAACACCAGAAACAAGTCTTATCCCACTAAGTAAGGTGAGCTACATGAATCACACAACACCATTGAGCTCTATCAACAACTAATTCTTTAGACATATCATTCACGCCAAAAATAAAGCACCGGATACAACCAAGTTCTGAAACAGATATATCATAAGACTTTCTAAAAATCCACAGGCATCAACATACACAACGCACACATTTGGCATCAACGGGAAATACATGCAAATTTATTCCTCACAAGATAAAAGTAGAGAGGGCAAACTGTTGACTCACAGCTCTTTCTGAGGTTCCAGGGGGACCATCAAGTATTTTAATACGAGCTTTTGTCTCTTCAGTAATTTTCTTAATAAATTCCCCCTTGCGGCCAATAATGCTGCCAACCTTCTGAACGGGAACCAGCATTCTAAATACATTTTCTCCTGGCCACCCTGGCCACCGTTTTATTTCCGTTCCTTTTGAATCTAAGTCGTGTTCCTGCTTCTGAGAATCAAAACTCTCAGGCATATCTCCTGCTTCATGATGTTCTAGAATATGCTTTTGTGGAGATTCAGAACTTTTGGGCAAATCTCCAGCATCAATTCCATCCAAATGATTTTCTGGAGGATTGTATTCCTCAACTACATTGCCTGCATCATGTTCTACAGACTCTTGTTCAGCAAACCCGGTATTATCAATCCCTCCTGTATCATGGTCATCAGAATGATTTTGTGGAAAATTGGGGCTCTCAGGCACATAGCCCGCATCCTGTCCGTCAAAGCCTTCCCCAGACATTCCAACTATAATTGCTGTCAATTCAGTAATGTAAAACAAATGGTTAGTACAAAATAAATTTAAGCAGAAAATAATAACAACAAAGAACTTGAAGAATGTTAGGATAATTGCTTATTCAACTCTTCGTGATGATGATGAATAGCAAACAAATTCGTTCGACATTTCTAAGAACCCAAATTTTCACAAGTTTACAATGAATTCAAAACCGTGACGAGTAAAATGACTAAAATAATTGTTGACACTTAAAATTACAAACCCCAGCATCTCCCTCTTCAATCTTACAGAAGAGACCGCCCGGCCTCGACCAAAGGAAGAGGAAATAAATAAATAAAAAATAGAACCCAACATTCATCCAAGAAGAGCACCGGAGTTCTTCGTTTGATTTAATGAGAAACCAAACACAGTGAAGCAAAATAAAAGCATTAAACCTAAAATTCTCGCCGCAATTTTGCAAACTGCGAATGAATGCAACTCCGAATAGTGGCTCACAATGACCCCAAATCTTGATTCGCGAAAAAAAAGAAGTAAGCGATTTGGGGGGGGGGGGGTTCGAACACGAAAGATGCCCATAAAAACCACATATGTAGGAGAAAGTAGAAACCCTAGAATGAACTCAAATCAAATAAAATTTACATGAATAGAAAGAAAGAAGATAGAGAATGAATGTACAGGCCAGGGCGATTAAGTATTGAGTGTAGCTGCTTTTCAAACTCACCGGGATTCGACTTCGGTGCGAGTAGGGTTAAATGGAGTTTGGATAGGGAGGCAGAATTAGGTTTTGTAAGAACGAAAGCGCACTATGTATGTTATCTGCGTTCCGCATAAACATGTACACATGTATATAACTGTAAAAGCTTTTAAATATCGTTGGCCAAAAAAAAAATTATATATCTTTGAATATCTAATAATTTAAATAGTATTATCTATATACCACCTCCGATTCTTAATATAATATCTCGTTTGATTTTTAGTTTGGTTCTAAATATAAAACCTCAATCTACTCTTTTCTCATCTTTATGTATTTTTTTCAAAGTAATCCTTCTAATAATAATAATCCTAGCCAATACATTTGATTAAGAAAGATATTTTAAGAAAGACAACACATATTTATTACAAATAACCAATTTATCTTATTTTTTTTAATCTCTTCAAATTAGTCAACTAGTTCTTATAATTAAAACCGGAGCTTGTATTTCATACACAATTTACAAGTTGATAAATCCTCCAAAAATTTACAACACTTAAAATAATGTGTCTATAATTTATAATTTACAGGTGAATTTACATTAGTCGTAAATTTCTAAAGAATTGCTTATAAATTCTGGAAGAAAAATTATAATTCATCGTACCATTTTAATTTAAAGTTAATACAAATTTTGGTTTCTCAAGTTTATTTTTATTTTAGTTTTGGTTCCTTAAATTTTTTTCATTTAAAATATTGGTCATTATAACCTAATAAAAACGCGGACCATTTTGCTTCTAGAAGGACCGGAACCTATAGATTAAAATTTAAGGGATCAAAAATTATATTAACCCTTTCATTTATATCTCGACTGGGGTAAAAAAAAATACACTTATTTATGAAAATCTCAATACACAGGTTGAGATGTGAATATCTGAAGGAGGAAATTTATAATTTATTACACTAATTTTATTTACAACTTATAAGATACATTCAAATATAAATTTTTAACACACCAGTGAGCTGTAATTTTTAATAGGAAGCTTATAAATTTTGAAAAAAATATTTATAAATTATCATACATTAATTTGTAAATAATAAAAACATTATCTAAGTTGTAAGTTTCTGGAAGATTTAAATGGCAAAAAAAAAAAAAAGTTCGTGGAAGATTTATAAATTTCAAAAGTTCACTTATAAGTACGTCTGAAGATTTGTAAATAACATTAAAACTTAAGTTATTAAAAAGTAAAATATTAATATTTTAATAAGATACTACATCCCGGTCTTTATGTATGAGAATTAATTTGACATTTAATTTGATTTTAAACATAAGACCCTAATCCTTTTTTTTTTTTAAGTATTCCTTGTAATAGTTATATATATTAAAGATTCTATCAAACAATAATTTTAACTAATGTGCATGATTAGTAAAGGTAATCTAGAAAAGACAACACATATTTATTACAAATAACTAACTTAACAAAATTTCTTAATATGTTCAAATTAGTCAATTAGCTCTTATATTAATGACTGAACGTAGTATTATTAAACAAAAAAAATATTTTTAACTAATTATCGATATTATCATTAGTGAAGTGGTTGGTCACGCTGTAACCTTTCAAGATTGTTGGTTAAAGTGGCATTTTAATCGTTTTTATGGATAAGAAATAATGTTAGTCTATTGGCATATATTTGTAATCTTTCAAACTTAGAAAGTATTTTTTTCGTAATACGACGCAAACTCCTCTATATATTATAAAAACATTTTTAAAATTATGATTTGGTTTCAATCTAAACACCTTTTTAATTGATTCTATTTCCGGTTCTAAACATAAGATTTACTTTGTACAATTATATTGCAATTTATATTACAAGATAGGTCTTATATTTACAACCAGATATAATGTTAATTTTTTATAAGTTCATTAATTGAAACTTATTCATCAAATTATCTTCCACTTTGCTACATGAAATTTCATATACTCGTCAAATTAAACACAAATCTATCTGCATTTTTTTTTTTTGTGAACTGAACGCATATCTATCTGCATGAACAATATGGTAACATATTTTTTTTGGTTATGGAATCAGGAATATCTTCCATCAACAGAGGGAGAGAGACTACTTTTTCTAGGGATATATACAGAGGGCAAAATGTCACTCATAGTGACTCGAGTTAATATCATGATTGTATTTTTTTTTTATTTGTTTTAATATCTACCCAGCTTCTTATATCAAATTATTTTATCTAAACATACAAATCGTGAAATATGGCGTGAAATTTGCTTATCACAATTTTCAGGGAAAAAAACAGTTATTACCTTTACTATTCTACTTTCAATTCCCAATCATACTCTCCTATTACTGTGACAACTAAATAAGAGCTGGGGGCAATATCTGCAAAATTTTGGGTGATATTTACTAAAGTCATATTTCACACACGGCGGACTGCACATAACATTCTCAACAGTAAAGAGCATGGATAGGTAAAAAAAAAAAAAAACCTAATTCATAACTTTGAAGAGAAGCCCAGGCCAGGTATGGGAAATGTTATTTTTAGAGTGGTTTTCCAGGATGTTGAAACAAGCCATGTTGATCGTATAAATGTTGGCCTTTCCGTTGTTATGCCCATTAATCTAATTTGTTATCATGCTGTTTCTAGTAGTTGTTATTGGAATATTTTTAAAATGAAGAGATGTGTTTTTGAAAAATCATGTTCTTATATAAATTTATTAGATTAATAAATTTATATGAGGGGTTATATTTTCATATAAATTAATAAATTTATTTGAAGAGTTGTGTTTTCACATAAATTAATATATTTATATGAAGGGTTATATAAGAAGTTAAAATATTAAATAACCCTACATATTAAATACATTGTATTTAACAAAAAGTCATGTAAGAAGTTAAAACATTAAATAAACCTACATACCAAATTCATTGTATTTATTTAAATTATATTGGTTCATGAACCAACATATAGTTGTGACTTTTTATTTAATAAGGTTTTATTTCAAAATGTGTCTCTTCAAAACATCATTTCATGGTGTATATAAATCCTTCACCTTCACTTCATCTGGGAAATATACAGCACAACACAACACAAACACTAAAATCAAACTTATTGTTTTGGTTTTTGAGTACACGCAGATATAGAATTAAATTATCACTTTATAAAAGTTATTGTTGTCTTTGCTTGAATTTGAAAGTGTAATCCATATACAAGGGTCTTTATTGTCCCCTGAAAGAAATTTGCCAGTCAACTCAACTTGCACCCTAAAAGATGAAAATAGATAAGGGGCAAATTAAACCTAAAGGAAAGTATTGTACACACCTTGAACACATTACGTACCACTTTCTTCTTCATCTTTTCTTCTTGTACTTCTCAGAGAAACATTCCCGCCAACAGTTGTTATCGTTATTAGTTATGTTACTGATACTACTACTAAAACCACTTTTATTGTTGAGCACCTATGATTATAGGGATATTTAGATGAAAACCAAATTATGATTTTAAAAGTTTTTTTACTATTTATAAAATAAATATGTGAAAAATTTATCTCGTTTTACAGAAAATAATTCTTAGAAACACTTTTAAAGGTTGCCAAACACTCCCGCTTCGTTGCAAGACAAAAGAATGGAGGGCCTGTTACAGAGAATCCAGACCTCATGCATAATTGAAGGAAGCAAGTGTTCCTTTGAGCAATCCAACAAAATTCCATGTCAATTGCCAAATACACCGTCGAATATTGCTGCTGCGAATGTAATTGCTGAGGAGACAACAGGATTCAAGAATCACGATCCACGTATGTTCTTCCTTCGCCTACAACCTTTCTCTTGCTCTCTCACTCCAGCTGCTTGATAAAAGTTCAAATAGAAATCATAAGTTAGTTATGCAACAGAATGCATCAGAAGAGCAAAAGCTTGAAGTTTCCCTAACAAAACATGGATTTTTCCGAGGTTTGATCCAAAATGTCAAATTGCAGGGTTTCCCAACACCGTCCTCGACAAGATCATTTGAAATTATCCACAAACAAGAGTCAACATCAAGCTGATCAAACTGCCTCCTTTCAGTCAAATATCCCAGCTAGAAGCTGTCTGCTTGTTCTTCGGTCGGTGAGGCAGAGACTTCGTGCTCTTGTATTCTGTTATGTCTAATCATCTGTTAAAGAACACTTTTGGGTAATTAATAAACTTTTGCTATTGAATTATTTCCAATCATTTTTGTGCGCAGATCTTCTTGGATTAGTGGAATGCAGCCGGTGTGTATCCCTCCTGAACTATTTAAGTCTAATTTGAACTCCCAAATATTTAAAAGAAAAAAGGGCATCATCTTCCGCGCAAAACATGTTGAAATCAACCCCCCCCCCAAAAAAAAAAAGGCCTGGGAAGATTCCAGTGATTTAAAACACCATACTCAATATATGTACAGCAAGCACAAGTGGTAATCCTTGAGCTCTCCCAATATTTTTTTTGTCTGTAAAAGGTCTCCAATTACATAACTGGTGCTAAAAGCACCAACCTTTCGGAAAAATGGGAGAAAATGCACCCAGTTAAAAACACAATTTGTGCATGCAAAACCCTATAAAAACTTATTGCAGCATGGCCAAAAAATTGAAGGAACCTTACAGTCGAGGTTCAGATTGATCATGCATTAGCAATAGCCTGTAAGATCTGCCTAGAAGGTAACAACACAAGTATATTAACTGTTCCTTGTACTAGTGCACAAGCAAGAAAACATGAGGGTAGACCCTCTGAAATGGTTGAAAAGAGGAAAATTCTAGTCTGACGGTGCTATTAAAGAAGCTCTGAACCTGTAAGATACTAAATAACGGCCTGAACATGTCTAAAATAAAAGCCATCTATTTACCCATAAAAGTTTGAATGTTAAAAGACAATCCATAGGCACACTACAGGGTTCACCGTTTGGAAGAGATGTGATTGATAATGACATAGCAATTCAGCCCAGGGCCCCTGCGTGTATTTTGCCAGGAAACAAAAAATCATTGCCCTTGTAATGATGACAGACCGCCTAACCCTAGGAAGTTCCACAGGCAAGAGGAAATATATTCCTCCTGAAATTTCAAAAAGGTTTATATATTCCTTTGTAGGAGTAGGGTTGCTTTCAATTATTGATGCCTCATCCTTGATTTGAAATTCAACACAATTTTTTTTTTTTTTAAGAACGTACTTGGAAATGTGGGAACAGAGTTGTCTTACCAAAAGGCATATTGACTAAAATGGGCTTGATAAAACATATGTTAATTCCCTTCGGGGTCATGATTCCACGCATCTTTTTCTGTTGTGTATAAGGTTTATCTACTGCTCTTGGAAGTTATATCAAGCAAGCTTTATTCCGCTGGCGTTTACGGACAACCGCAGGACCCCCCCCCCCCAAAAAAAATCTCATTTTGAGGTAGAAAATGTTTCCAAACTAACGTTATCCTTGCATGTGTTATCCTTCAATTTATTTCTGGGCCAGACAGGGTTTTGGCCCTATTTCGGACATGTCTATGATATATTCAACAACTCTGGCTTTCTGATAACGAACTTGATGGTGTAAATTCACCATCACTTGTGTCCACACGAACATGAACGTACTTGTTTACCTTAGCTGGATTCACATGTATCATATTTTCCGCCTTATCTGGTACATCTCTTGTTTTGCGTTCAAGGTATTGCATTTAACAAATTGGCTCAATTCACAAAATGAAATACAGTCCGTTTGGTGGCATCCCGGATAAAATGGGAACAAAATGAAATATAAAATATTTGATCATTTTAGTGCAATTTTGTTTTGGGTTGAAATTACAGTAGAAGTTCTGAACAGTGAATTGCAAATGGGGAGAGAGCTGAGATCTGAGCACTGGGTTCTATAAATTAGATAACAAGAATGCTCAGGCAACTAGAGCAGAATTAATTAGAAAGGTTATACCTTGAACGAAAGTAAAATTTTATAGGTCAGATTCTCTCGGAGCTAATTGGAGAATATTGTTAGGAGCCAAAGGAAAAAAACATGTGAGGTGACTGTTAAAAAAGCATGGAAAAATCTTCTGTCATACTTTATGTGAAGGCAACTTTACTCAGTGAAAGAATTCGAATTTGCTTTTCATATATGTTACATCTAGAATATGCTTATGGGTATGTCAATGAAAGTAGGCTGCGATGGCGCACAGCAATTGCACAGAAGAGTGGGTTGTAGTACTCATCTTTCCAACCTTTGTCCCACTTTTCTTACCCTTCTTCTCTTTACATGTATGCTTAAATACCTTTAAACGATCTTTCTGTGTCAAACTTACACTTCAAGGTTGGAATATTGCTCCATATGACATCCTATTAGTGATGGATCTCCACTACCATTTTCTCTTTACCCTAGTGGGAATCAAAGACGCATCCTTTACTTGAGAGCTGGGAATTATCGCAAGGTCAGAGACATTGATACACGATCTATGACTCTAAACGATAAAATGCCATCAGATAAGTGGCTGCAGTATCTTCATTTTCAGTACATGTTAGATGATTAGCTGGTGCCAAGTATTACATCAATATTTAATCTGTGCAGGGCCTAGTCAAGGTTTTTGGCTTTGCTATCTAACATCAAACACAACAAATTAGGTATTGACAAAGAAATTACAAAAGCGGGTCGGGTCCATATGTTTGGCGAAAACTGTTGAAGGTGAGCAAAGGGACCTGCAGGGGGTTGGGGTTGACCGGACTATCAACAGCGTTCTGTTCTTGGATTAATAAAACGGAAAGTAAAATGATAAGAAAGTTGTTTACTTGTACAGATGGCAACCAATTAATTATTACTAGTTTTTTTGTGTGACCAAAGCTCTACGTGGGAAAAGCAAATTAAAAATAGTGTAGAAAGTGGACTCCAAATCATGTGTCCCGAGAAAGAATCTCATTTGGAAGTTATAAAGGCCTCTATGAAAAGCAATGCATGGCCATATCAAAAACTTCAGCCATCTCTCTCTCTCTCTCTCTCTCACACACACTGCCCACCTCTTCCCCTGTCTGTCCTATAAACATGAAAAAGCTGAGGGGAATGTCGTCTGGTTCGAGATCATTCGTGAAACTCTCATACGTAGCTGTTCTGAGTGATTTCGGACCAGGCTTCATTCCCCTCAGCCGCCAAGCACACCATGTTCTCTTCCTGTATGGATGACATATAAGCATTGGAAATATGACTATCTCCTTGTGCTGCAGCAAACCAGATCCTCGGATAATTGAAGACCAGAAGTGATAGTGGAAAAAAAAGTGGGCGATAGAGAACGCAACTATGAAAGATTAATTCGCAGTTGGATCTGATTCCAGAGGCGGGTATGATTCAGACTTTCAAGTTGTCTTACTTTTGCTTTGTTTTCTCGCCAACAAGCTTATCTTTTTGCGGTTAGTTTATTCTCTTCGGGACTTAAACTGGAAGTTTCTGCAACTCGGTAGCCCTTGCACGTGCTTAGTTGAGCAGTAAATTTGCTTCATCTGTCTCAGAATTCATCATAACATGTCCTTCGGTTATGCCAAAGTATTTTTACCAGATAGGTCTGGTTTTTAACCTCTGTCGGTCAACTTGAGCATCAAAAAACAAACAAAAACTATGGTATTGGATTGTATTCATGTGAAGCTCATTATTTCAAGTGGGTCAGGTCTGCTGGGTGTTGTCATATCTTCGTGGAATGTTTGGAGCCACACCTTGGGATTTTAAGCTAGCCATTAACGTAACTGGAAGTTAGAATTGTACTATGAGTCAGGGCATATGTCCACGAATCTAGAAGCAATAAAAGTTTCCCCAGAAAAAGCCACTTGATAGTAGATGGTAATGATAGAGTCAGGTATAGCTAGAGATCCAAGATTCAAATCCTGCTAATGTCACAAAAATGCCCTGGAAAATTAAAAAGGTTAATTATTTTCACATTATCGGGATTAAATGACATTTTTTAGTGCATAATTTTTACATGTTACCAAGTTTTGAGATAACATCTTGTGAAAAAAGATAGCGTGAAGTTAAAAAGTCAAATCATGGCAAAGGCTAAAAAAGTTGGGGCCATTCAGTTCTTTCATTCGGGTGTCATGGGCAGAAAAGTGTATGATGAAAGATTGGAGGAATTTGATTGATCAGAAGTACAAATATTATCCCTGTCATTTGGCTATGATACTAACTGAAATTAAAGTACTGTTCACGCTAGCATAAGTCTACGCGTCCTTCCCAGAAGCTACCTACCCAAAGAAAGAAACCCACCTAAATTCCTAACTTATTGTTGTGTGTCCGAAGAAGAGAGGAAAACAATACAAGGCAGGACATAGCCGACATAGGAGTGGGGACAGTTTTGAAGGTGCATGGAATTTATTTAATAGACCCATGGCTGATGTAACTGGGATTATCACATTATTTTGCTCAACCGTGTTTGACACGTACCCAAATAGTACTTTGGAAATTAAGCACTCACCATCAGACAAATATCAAAATGATGGGTTTATTGGGATTGCCATCATAAAGCTGGATTATCTTTAATCAACACTGACGTAGGTGACAATAATCAAGCTTAATAATTGAGTGTGACATGTTCCTTATCCAATCATTTGGTTCTGGATGAGACAGTCTTAAGTAAGCTGACACGAAAGTAGAAAACTGGAGAGAATAATTATGATGTAAGCCACGTATATACGTATAGAAAGTTCTGTGGTTCTCTATACGTGAATCAAAGAAGACACAAGCATCTTTTATAAAATGTCAACAGGGGCAGAGCGAGATGTTGAATATAATTAGGCTCATGGGATGACTTACAATCATTACAGCTGATTAGCTGAATAAGAGAACGACCTGTTTAGGTTTCAAGGGAGGATAGTGGAGCTTGAACAGTCCACTATGCTACCAAACTTGCGTCTTTAGATTTATAAGCAATCAGGTCCAGGATCTAACCCCCATGATTACGTCCTAGAAAAGCTATTGAAGTCGTTACAGCTTTTTACGGTAGGTCCGTTCTTCGTTTCGCCTATGTCAGCTTGTTGGCTCTGTAATATGAAATCAAACCACGTCACTGAAGAAAATGTCCACTTACAACTTCCAAGTTAACCTTTTTCGTTTTTTCGGTTTGTATATCTGCTTTATATACTCCTCTAATCTTCAATGCATGCCTTAATCTGAGATTTAATGTTAGTTTAATATGTGAGATCACGTATTATTAATTTTTCAAAAAAATTATCTCTATTGATATTTCTTCAACAATAATTAAATAAAAGAGGAAGGGAAGGAATTAAGGAGGATGATGAGAGTATTTTAGGAAAAAATATTATATTAACTAATTTAACTAATATTTTTAATATACTCAAATTAGTTAATTAGGTTTTATATTAAAAATGAGTAGTGATATGTAAGGTACTGTTTACAAGGCATAGCGCACGTTTACAAATTAGTTACATTTCCCAAAGTTACATTACCTACGTTGTAAAAAAATTAATAATCATATAAAATAGGTCTTACATTTAGGATCAATATTAACTCTCTAATTAGGTTTTATATTAAGAATCAGAATAATAAATTTGTTAATAATTTTTTTACCAACATAATAAACAATATATAAAAATATAATTAATTAATTGTTAATATGTGTGTGTGTTTATCAAATATAAGATTAAATGTGTTCTTACAAAAATGAATATTTTTTCCTAATAAAAAAATTAAAGTATGAAACGAAGGAGGAGAGCTGGTCAAAAAGTAAAAAGAACGAGGGAGGAGAAAAAAGGAGAAAGGTTGAAGCATTTGACACTTTGATACTGATGGGACAAAAACTTTTACTCACACAGCGATTAAAAGTGAAAAAAATTTCACTTTTGGTGAAACCATGATTTTAATGGAAAAACCATAATTTCATGACAAAACTATAGTTTCAGAAAATTATAGAGTGTTTGGATATATTTTGAATGAAATCTTGGTGTGTGCTCTAAAAGTGTTTTTTTTAGGTTTGCCAAACACGCTCGGATGCTTGGAAAAGGTAAACTATTTTTCAAACATGTCCATAACAGTGTGACTTGTTTTAGAATCTATATAAAAATGAGTTTATAAGCTAGTTTCCATTTGTTTATATAATATAAATGCATAATAAATCAAATTATTTATAAGGTTTAGATAGGATATATATAACCTCAAATTTTATTACAAAACAGGAGCTTACAGTTAGTCAAGAATTTAACGGCATGTGCTCAACTGCATGTCCCTATCACTGTAACTCAAAATGTGAAATTGATTGTATGTCCAGATTTATACCTTAAATAAATAATATTCCTTCAATCCTTAGACATATTTAACTAATTTGATTAAATTAAGAGAGTTAGGTAAGTTAATTAATTATAAAAAATATGACATATTTTTCTTAAAATATCATAATTATCTTTCTTAATATCCTCCCTTCATATTCTACTTGATTATGGTTGAGGAAGTATAAATAAGAATAATTTAAAAAAATTAATAAATATGATAAATACGTCTTATATTTAAGACTAAGATCAACTCAATAATTAGGTATTATATTAAAGAGTAGAGGAGTATCTCTTAAAACAATGACTGCCCCACAGATAGAAAAGTTGTGACTAAAGAAAATAGAAAGAGAAAAAATGAAGAGAATAAAAAAAAGAGAAAATATCATTACTCCTCTTATTTGAATGGACAAGGAAGGGGGGGGGGGAATAAAAAAATATCTTAATAACTATCAAAATCCACGGCACACGTTTCAATACAAACCCCCCTTGTGCAGGGTTGAAATCATCATTTGCAGTTAAAGGGATCCATAAGATCGATTCTTCTTTTTTTTAGCCTTTTTGCCTAAATAATGTAATAAGTATCTATTTGTCCATTATGTCGTATAACAATTTGTTAGCGAGGGAAACCGCTTCACCAGTACCAGCAGCACTCGTGTCTTCAAATAACTGTCGCTCGCAATGAAGAGCACAATATAGCACAGTTCACCAAAAAAAAGAAGAAGAAGAAGAAGAAGAAGTGGTTTTCCACATCAAGAGAGGAAAAATATTCTAACAGTTATGCATTATCTCATGAACTCTCACGTTCTCATTCTGAACTGCTCCAGGAAAGAAGACAATAGTAAAATGAAAGTATAAGCTCATTCAATTCGGCGTTCAAGAATAAAGTCTTGTGCAATTGTTGAAAAGAAATAAGCACAAGATGTGGAGTATGTTAAAACCTTTCAATCTTTCTCTGACTATGTTGTATGTATTTGATACTTTCAGATAATCTGCTGGCTACGTAATTAATGATGACAGAATTTACATAAATAATTATAGTAGAATTAAACTGAATTATAATCTAGAATAGGCATTTCGGGCAGCAGCAATCTTGCTATGTATATATATATTTAAAACCTCACTGGTTCCCTCATTCCATTTTCATATTCTTCAAATTGTCATGGAAAAGGCCCGCTTTGTACAGTGTGTACTCTCTGTTCCAATAGCGAAAACAATCAAAGTAATTAATTTTGAACCGACCTGGTTTCCACCATTACCCTTGCATCTTCGGTGCATATCTTTCATGAATGTCTGCAAGGCATATGGCAGAGGGAAAACTACTTGGGCCAAAGCATCAGACCACATGCTGACTCTCTGACTTAGGTTCGTTGATGAACAGCTTGACAGCGGTGGACTCTGATAGATGCGTAAACGGTAAGAGTGCTTCAAATTGGTTTGCGTAATGATTCACAATGGAGGCATGCTTCAGTGCTCTTAACTCAGTGACGGCTGTACAGAGCTCCTAACTCTGGGATGGCTGTGAGGATCGTTTTTCTGACAACCGGCAGGAGCAACGGCAATGGCCAAAGTAGGGGGTCTGATGCCATTGTTAAGCGTAGAACAAGGAAAACAATAGGTAACTGTACTTTATTTTCACAAGACATCTCATTCATTCACTAACATCCTCTATTTATACTAATAACCTTCTCTAACTAATCAATCCTCTTAACTACCTCTAACTCTAATAACCACCACATAACACTTCCATTGCAGCCAAAACACACAACTTTTTGTTGTGTTGATTTGCCACCAAAAGATTTCATCAGATGAGGCCTGCCTTAGCATAAAACCATCAAAAGAGTCTGGAAAGTAGCAAAGAGCATCAGTGTTTGTTATTTGATGGTTTCTTGGCTACTACTTCTGAATATGCATTGAATAAATCGTACTACTGATTAGCCATCTTATATCATCTTCCAGTAGGCTCCTGAGGAGAAAAATTCGGAAGCAAATTCAGATATTCAGGACATCTTTCGTCCTTGGGAAGTAAGTCCACCATTATAGACATTGTAGAGGCATCTGGTGACAAGTTTTTTATTGCCATTTTGTGAAGAAGATCA
The DNA here is from genome assembly GCF_004799145.2 of Neltuma alba. Classification (NCBI taxonomy): domain Eukaryota; kingdom Viridiplantae; phylum Streptophyta; class Magnoliopsida; order Fabales; family Fabaceae; genus Neltuma; species Neltuma alba. Next base: position 33,880 of record NW_021636364.1, read on the forward strand.
ATGGCTTTTGCTGAATCATTCTCCTGACAGAAACCACGCATAAGTGTGTTATAAGTAACTAGATTTGGAGCACAACCATTCTTCTCCATTTCCAGAAACAATTTCTCTGCTTCCTCTAATTTTTTCCTCTTACAAAGCCCATTTATCATGATGCTGTAAGTTACCACATCTGGTGCAAGACCTTTTTGAGAAATTCTAGAAAATAACTGAAAAGCAGTTTCAAGCTTTCCCGACTTACATAACCCATCAAGGACGGGATTGTACATCTCAGTGCTTAGTTTAATATTGTTATTTTCTATGCTATTAAGTAGTTCCAATGCTTCTGGAATACGATTATTCTTGCAAAGCCCGTCTAAGAATATGCGATAGACTGCTGAGTCCAGTATCTGACCATGAAGCTGCATCTGATTGAACATATTCCATGCATCCTCTATCTTGCCTATCCGGAAAAGACCTTTTATCAAGGAAATATAAGTGTAAGGAGGGGGCAACAACCCACCATGAATCATCTCCTCATATATTTTCATAGCTTCCTCTATTTTGTTATTTTTGCAATAACCATAGATCAGCACATTGTAACTAACAATATCATACTCTAGGCCATTACTCTTAATTGAAACAAATATTTTCTCCGCTTCGTGGAGCTTATCCACTAAAAGATATCCATCCATCAACGTATTATATATGCGGGTGTGAGGCTTAACGCCTCTTTGAATCATTGTCTCTAACAATTTCTCAGCTTCTTGCACCTTCCCATCCTCGACAAGAGCATGTATAATAACATTAAATGTAACCGAATTAGGCTGAATTCCGTGATCCACCATCTCTCTGTACAAGTTCTCAGCCTCCTTTGAATCACCGCAACTGTAAAAGCCATGTATCAGAGAACTATACAGCACCACATCTGGAGATATGCCCCTGCTCTTCATTTCCAAGAAAAGTCCTTTCGCCTTGTCCATCAAACCAGCCTTACAAAGGCCATCAATAATTGTAGCGTAACACTTTATGTTGGGTTTGCGAATCAAACTGGACTCATCTTTAGTTCTGATCATTTCTTCGTGCAGCTTAAGTGCATTGTCCGTGTATCCATTTCGACACAAACCATCGATTAAAGTCCCGTATGTCACCACACTAGGCAGAATGCCCAGCTTAATCATCTTCTTAAACAACAGCACTGCCTCCTTAGTTTTACTCTCTTTACACATTCCACGAATCAAGCTTGTGTAAGTAAATTTATTTGGGAAGAAACCCCTCCGGACCATATTCCCCACTACTGAAAAGCCAGCGCGGGCCCGATTCGTATTACAAAGGCAATTTAACAGAATGTTTAAGGTAATAAAATCGGGTAACAACCCGGATGACATCAGTCTACTGCAAAGAGAAATTACGGTGGAATACTGCTTGTTCTTGGCAAGTACACCGAATAAGAGATTGAACGATGACACAGGAGGGGTTGGTTTTAGGTGAAGCATGTGATCAAAATAGTGCAAAGCTTCATCTGTAGAGACTTTCCCCAATTTACAGTCTATTTTAAGGAATTTCTGCAGTGCGAATTGGGCGGAGTCATCGGACATTGAAGTTTCAGGAATAATGTCGGAATTGAAAGAGGAGTCTCTTCGGGGGTTAGCGAACAGAGATGTTAAACTAGTGGGGTTTTTCAGTAAACTAGAGGAGGTTGAAGTGGAGAAGTGTTGGAATAGAGAAGGCGACTTACCCAAGATAGAGCAGCAACGACCGCGGAAGAAGCAGCGACCATTTGCGGAAAGAAGCAGGGTTATGGGTCCTTCCGTTTAGCCGGTAGTTAATTGGTAAAGGTGCCGTCGACGGGAACCCTTCTGTCTTTACCGAGGGTTACTGGCGGCATTTGCGACGCGGCGGGTCGCTGTGGCCTCGTAAAGGTGCGTTCTCCCTTCTTTTTTTTTTTGTTGGGGGGGGGGGGGGGAAGGAGGGGAGGGAGAGGATTTTGGCGGAGGCCAACCCCTATATAGTTGTCACATGAACTTATTAAGCCCCTCCCCTCTACCCTCTTCGCCACAACCCCTAGATTAGATTTCAATGGATGGTTTAGTATTTTCCAAAAACATTATTATAATTTTATTTAAAAATATGTAAATAAATTTAAACTGCTAGAATTATAATCTAAGTAGTTAATAACTATAATGAAAAAACAAGGAAAAAAATCTCTTTTTATAATAATAATCTAGGATTGTGAACATAAAAAAACTACTTTCTATGCACGTCCTATTAAGGATGTGTTTGGTATCATGAGAGTCCAAACTGACTTCTCAATCAGTAAAAACTGGGGTTGTAAGAAATGGTGATTTAGCAATTTGATTTTTCTGTCTCAGATGGGTTTTTTCCATAAGCTGTGTCATTTTACTTTTGACGATAAAGACCATCAGTGCGGCAGAAAAAATTATTAGAGAGCATTTATTATTGTACTTTAAATTCTTTGCCTGCCTAACCTTCTTTCACATACATATCTTCTCTCTAAAAAAACAAGAAAGAACAAAGCCAGCAGCAACTGATTTATACACACATATATATCCATTAAATATATTCAATTAAATATTTCAGTATTTTTTTTTCAATTTCTTCATAATAATAACTTAATTTCTTTATTTCTAATAATTTTATTTTTAATATTTTCTTTATAATTTTCACATTATATACATTTAATATTAAATATATGTTACTTAATAAAATTTATGTCCTTTTAATAATTTTGCATCTAAACTGACTTTTTTATTAATCATCTAAATAATTTTTAATTTTTTAAGTTGATTTTTTTTACAAAAGTTAATCCAAACATAAATCACAATTTACCATATGACTTTTACCCAGTTAGATTGAAAAAAAAATATTTCTGCCACTGTTAATCCAAACACATGCTAAAAAGATCCTGAGTAGCTTGAATTTATTTATATATTTTTAAATAAAGCGATAATAATGTTTATTTTTGTAAAATGTTAAAAGGATGGGAGAATCGTTGTCCCGCGCCCATACACACATAGTAAATTTACATAAAAATGTATGTAGATTTTACAACGATTTGTGGCAAATGTGAGCAATTCATTTCTCACGCTCATTCCTTATGCTGAGTAATAAGTGTGTAAAAAGAATAAAAAGTTATATATTTAACCTTCTACACATTTAATTATAACAATAATCGTCTTCAGTTTTAAATGTAAGGTTGATAAAAAGATATGTTTTAACACCAGAAGTCACTTTATTTTTAAAATTTATAATTTTTTGCATTACAACGGTAAGCCAAGCTTGAAGATAAAGCCGAAAAACAAACAAGAAATCGAAATTACTCAGCACTGCTTGTCTTCAAGGAACCATGCTACAAAGTCAAGTCCGAAGATAAAAGTGTGATGAATCTCCCCTGTGCCAGTCTCCATAAATAATGTCCGTGATCCCAGTGATGATAGATCGTGACATTCCCGCATCTTTGTGAAATCCCATGATCCATTTTTCTCTGTCATTCCACGGCAGCTGCTTCTTGGTGAGATGTACACGCACATATATATTAGGGAGTTTCTCAGCCGTTTTCAGTGCAAATTATTAAAAAAAATATTTTAGATGATGACAAAAAATAATATTAAAAAGAAAAATCCCAAATAAAGATTAAAAAAAAAATAAAATTGGGATTTGAATTCTTGAATTTAAAAAATTGCTATCAGGACTTTAAATATGAATTAGCAAATATTGTGTAAAAGATCAGATCACCCTCTTGCTACTTGGGATACTTAACTTGTTATTTAAAATACTTAACTTGTAATTTTCAATACTATATTTGTTGTGACGTAGTGCAAACTTGTTATTTTAAAACACTTAACTTGTAATTTTTAATACTATACATGTTATTTTTAATAGCTGATTTGTTATTTCTAATATGAAAGCGATTTGGTCTTTTATAAAATATTTGACGATTCATATTTAAAATCCGATCGTGAAAACAATTTTTTGAATTCAAAAACCAAATTATAATTTTATGTTTTTCAGGGTGTTTATTTGCAATTTAGAATTTATGTTTAAAATCAACGTAATAAATATAAAATAGTTATAATATTAGCATAAAAGATGTATCCGGACAATGACATAAGTTTGGAAGTTAAGGCACTCAAGCTTGTTCTTAAACTACAAGCATATTCTTCTGTACATTTTCTCATCAAAATGTAAGTTTGGGGGCTAAATTACGAATCAGTCTAAAAATTACGGATTAAATGACATTTTTATTTGTTATTTTACTCCAATTTCTTAAATGACGTGCAGAAGTTATAACTCGTACAAAACATGTCCGTCATTGCATTATTTATGAAAAATAAATGCTTATTCAACTAAAATTTGAAACAAATTAAATTGGCAACCATTAGAAAAACTGCATACGTGTAATCCATATATTGCCATGCAAATTAAAGAGATTAGCTTCCTGCCAACTTTTCCATCGACTCCCAACAAATGGAAAGATAGGCGTGCAACCACAAAAGTTCTGAAGAAATTGCTTGGATCGTTCGTAACAAAGAGAATCACATTTCGCAACACGAACTGAAATTCTCCGATAACTTGAGGTGGTTTCCATCTTTCATTTCTCAGAGAAATGCATCAAGGTACGTGAAACACAACACAAGCCAATTTGATTATTTGCTGCACTATTTCAAAATTATTCCTCTCATGATGGAAGAAAGGATTCGTGATTTTGATCTTTCCCTTTGTCAATTCTCTTCAGATGAATACTACAAGCCCTCCTTCTCACTGATCCTTGTAGCCTCTTGCATCGGGCTCATATTTGCCTTCTCAATGCGTTATTTCATGAAAAGGATAAGAGATCAGAGGATCATTCCACGAATTAGATTATCAAAAACAGGGCACGCCGTGAAGCTGGAAAGGTTCTCCCATTATGTAGGTAATTATCATTTGTGGATCCACGAATAGCGGTACACACACTTATATAGAGACAGATCGATATTGTATTGAATCCTATGGATTGAATTGGCTTAGTCTGGTACATGTGAGATTGTGTGATTTGGTGCAGCTAGGCAACTGGGGTTAGATAGGAGAAATTGTCCGCAACTATGTAAACTAGCATCAGAATACGTGAGAAAATCCGAGGACTATGAAGACGATATATACGCATATTTTGCCAGCGAACCGGATGCTGATTCTTTATTTGTGAAACTCGTGGAGGAATTTGAGAGATGCATTCTTAGTTACTTTGCATTTCATTGGAGCCACGCAGATGTCATGATAAGTCAGGTAAACAATTCACCGTCATTACTCCTTAAAAAAAAAAAATTGTAGCAGATAAAGAACACTATTTCGGTGGTGTTTCAGGTGTTAAGTTGCGAAAGCGAACCCAAAAAGAAGCTCAAAAACATAGTCATGGCAGCAACCAGGTGAGAATTAACAATCTCCTTCTAACTCTGATCTATCGGTACTTGAGAAAATAGACGAGGCTTCGACGTTATGAAGCATAACATGAATATGAACATCCACTAAGATGGATCCGAGAGAACCAAGTAAATCGGCACTTCCATTTGTGATCTCACTTGCCCTAGTTCCATGACAGGTTTGAAATTAAACCGCCACTTGGTTGCAAGGTTAACCTGTGCCAAATCTCGTATGATGGGAATGTGTTGTCATTATTGTTATATAGACCTGTTGTAGTGAACTGCTTGGTTTGTACAGGGAGCAAAGGTTCGAGAGGGCTACGAAGAATCTGAAGGTGGCGAGGGTTTTCAATACACTGGTGGAAGAGATGAAAGCAATGGGGCTGGCACCAAATGACGATTCTCAATGTACGGAGGTGATGGCTCCTGTAGCTCACAGTGATAGGAGTCCAGTGCTCCTCCTCATGGGCGGTGGCATGGGAGCAGGGAAGAGCACCGTGCTCGAAGAAATTCTCAAAGAGTATGATCCAACAACATTTCTGATCCAGAATTTCACGAGTTTAGCTTTTGTTGTTGTCTTTTGTGAGAGTTGTTGTTTCAATGACGCTTGCTTTTGCATTTTTTTATTCTACTATATTAGGATCACCAACACAGAACTCCCAATAGCTGGAGCATTGTGATAAAGGTTCCATTTAATATACTGCTAAACATTCCATTATATTACAATATCAAATCCATAAATTAAGTCGAATCAGGATCGCTCATCTAAAAAATGTACACTGTTTAATGATGAATCGAGAACTCAAAGATGCATATAGCAAGAACTGAAAACATTTTAAAGCTCACGAGTTCATTTTAATGAGGTCCATAATTATGATAACATGGCATGCACAGAAACAAATCGTATGGGGATAATTTTGTTGCAGGAGGGTCATAAATGTTCTTGTTTACTTGTTTCAACCATCGTTTATGCTTTGAAACATACAAGTATCATTTTGAAATCATTAAAACTAACATCAAGAGGCTAATATCGTTTATTTATGAATGAAATTTAAACAGACCTTTCTGGGCAGGCGCAGCAGGGAATGCCGTAAGGATTGAAGCAGATGCCTTTAAAGAATCAGATGTCCTCTATAAGGCCCTTAGCTCTAGAGGGCATCATCACGACATGATTCGAACAGCTGAACTGGTGAGATAGTTGACACACACCTCTGTTCTTTTCATTCTGGTTTCTTGGAATAAAATCTCAACTATCCATCCTCGGACACATTTCATCGTTGTATAATGTTTTTTATTCTGGCAAGAGAAACTAACCATCACAAACAGGTACACCAATCATCTACAGATGCAGCTTCGTCCCTGCTGGTAACAGCATTAAATGAAGGGCGAGATGTGGTTATGGATGGCACTCTCTCTTGGGTACCATTTGTTGTGCAGACTATAACTATGACCAGATGTGTCCATCGCCACAGGTATCGCATGGGACCTGGTTATAGGGTGGCTGATGATGGAACTGTGACAGAAAACTATTGGGAACGAATGGAAGAAGTAGAACCAGAACAAAATGGAGGCAAAAAGAGAAAGCCATATAGGATAGAGCTAGTTGGGATAGTATGTGATGCTTACCTTGCAGTGGTTAGAGGAATAAGGTAGTGAAGATGGAGCATGAATCTTTATATTTGACAATCTCAATCGCCTAATGATAACAGCTAACTTCGAATGTTAACAGGAGAGCTATCATGTGTAGAAGAGCAGTAAGAGTAAACTCTCAATTGAAGTCCCACAAGAGATTTGCTGAAGCATTTCTGACTTACTGTCAACTGGTAGACAATGCACGACTTTATGTAACAAATGCGTTGGGAGGCCCCCATAAGGTAGGCACACATAATTTTCCTTTTTCTAGATGCAAAATCTGTTGTCTTCATTTTTAACCTTAGCTGCTAAAGTTTGATGCGAACAGATGAACTTGTAATTCTGAAACTTATTTCCAATAAAAGCGTATCTTTATACCTCTTTTGCATTTTTTCTGTTACCATCATCATGAACAAATTATCAAGGTAAAATGAACATGAATAGTTAGAAATAACACATAAGAGGAGGTAGGAAAAAAAAAATGCAATCTTGATGTTTCTCTCTCTGGTATGCTAACCTTTAATATTTTCGTTTCCATGGTTGCCACTTTTTTGCATCTGAAACGATAGTTTTTATGCAGTTGATAGGATGGAAAGAGAGAGACAAGACATTGCTTGTGGATCCAGATGAAATTGACTGCTTGAAGAAGGTTGGTAAGTTGAATGAGGAAGCCAACTCTATATATGAACTTTACAAGCACCCTCACCCAGCTCGTCAGGCTGGATCAATATGGAAAGACATTGTGTTATCGCCCACAAGGTTGAACATCCAGCAAGAGCTCAAGTATTCAATTCAAAAGGCTGAGAGATTGAAATGACAACTGCATGGAATAGCACTCGCATTCCACCCTCAACTTCTGAGACCCAGAAAGGAAGCTTGGCAAGGGGTGGAAGAGCATGTGTAAGGAGCTCAACAAACATCCACTAATTTGAAATTTTCAACCAAGGAAAACTTTTTGTATGAAACTGAAAATTCGACCATTTCAATGTTGATTACATAGGATTATTAAAACAGATAGTTCAAATTATTTTTCTGGAGTGCAGAATGCAGATGCTAAAATACACTAATTATGCCAACGATAAAGGACCCAAAACCACAACAAAAAGTTCACAGCAAATCAACCAACTTACCTGTAGGCGTCTCGTTTACTCTTATTACCAGAGCTTACTTTTCTTGTGCATGGGCTTTCACTTAACAGTTCACCACTCTAACTTCAACCAAGTGTTCAAATAACTTGGTGCCAGCTTTTAAAGAATGCAACTACTTTAGTTATCACACATTTCCAGACTCATTGCTAGCAGCACTGTGGGTCTATACTCCATTAACTCCAACTGCTCATGCTACTCTTTCTTGTGCTTCAATTCATATTCGTTTTCGTGATCCTTTTAGAAGCCACTTCCCTTAGCATGTTAAAACTGTCAAGATGAAGCGCATGTTATTTAAAAGATTATGAAAATATTTCTCTTAATGTGCCAACCAGAGTGAGGAGGTGATCTCACATACATAAACAAAGTTAACAAGAGCCATGTATCAGGATCAGATGGAAAGACTTGCTACAGACCATGTTTACAACTTTACGTGGCACTTTAACTTTGTAGTTTAATGAGATGTTTCCTTTTTCTTTTTCTCCCTATGGGCTAATAATTCCGTTAGATTGGAGTAGAACCGGTCCACGGCTCATACAGATACTAGATTTACAATTAAGCGTAATACTTCCTCCAATACCTGACATAAAAGCTAGTAGAAGGGTTAAATTCAATTCTAGATATAAGATCTTAATTCATTCTATCTCTTATGTTTATATTTTTTTTCCTAAACTAATTTATGTAACTCAAGAACTGATCAGAAAGAGTACCAACCAACATGCTTAATCCATGAATCAAACAAGGGCCCTTCGTACGACCTGCATCCTCCATAATGAAGGTTAATGGCCCAGTGACTTTGAATTACAAATCAAAATGGTGCCCTTATGCCGAAGCTTCACCAGCCCGCTGCAAAAATTAATTTATAATAATGTTATTTTAGTTATGAAAAAATATAATTGTCTTCATTCAAAATATATTCACTTTTTAAAAAAATGTTTGGATCAAAAGTAACATAATTTTAAATTATAAATGTTCATCAATCGCATAACACGTACATATACACTCAGTCAAGAATGATTTTAAAAGTTTAAATAAAATTAGAAGACTGAAATAATAAAAATTACTGATAATAATAAATTTAATTTATTACATGAAACATATTAAAAAGTAATACTCCTCCCATCCTAAATATAAGACATACTTTATAGTGTAATATAAAATAAATCAATATTTATAGATTACAAGCAAACAGAAAAAAATCAATAAGTATACATTGGGCTGGTCGAGAGGGTTATCGGCATGCCTACATGTAGGCTCTAGCACGCACATAACTAAGGGAAAAAATTCCTGTGTCCTTAAATTTTTAGCAGAATTTTTAAAAATTATGATCCTCAAGGCTAGGACTGTTCACGGGAAGGATCAGGATCGAGACAGGCCAGTTCTGGTTCCATCCCGATAAATAGTAACGGGACAAAAAATCTGTTCCCTGTCCTGGTCCGTCCTGGTGCTGTCTCGGTCCTGATCGGGACGGGACGGATCCGAGACAAGACCGGGACATCCTGATATATATTTTTTATTTTTTTATTTTTAATAGAATTTGATTTTTTTAATTATAGTTTTTTGGGCTTAGGCCTTATAAAAATATCTTTTTTATTTTCTTTTTTATTTGTTTGGATACTTTTCAACAAAAACCCAAAATATTACATATAATAGTCATTAAAAACTCTAAACAAAAACTTTAACACAATAAAAACTTGTTAAAAATTCTAATCATCAATAATCTCAATCATCAACAAATATAAAAACTCTAAATAAATATATCTATAGTTCCATATAATAGTCTCAAATCTTTAAAAAATAAAAAATAATATTATAAAATAGGATAAAAAAAAAGGAACCAGGACGGGACGACCTTGTCCCGTGTCCCGTCCGTCCCGGTTTGTCCCATCTCGAAAATTTCAGGATGGGTCCGTCCCGTCCCAATAAGACCGGGACCGGAACGGGCCGACTGGGACGGGCTGACCTTAAACACCCCTACTCAAGGTGCATAAAATTCTTTTTGGGTGGGGAAATAGAAAAATTGTAAACTGGGACCCATAATAACATAGTATGGATTTTGACAATATTTTTATGAATGGCTCTCTGTGTGTAATTTTTCTATTTCAGTAGTTTTTTTTTTGTAATTTTTTCTTTTAGGTTTTAATATGTCATTTTTGTTGATAGGAAAAAGCCATATTATTATCTTCATACCAAAGGCCCATATTATTAGAACGGGCTTTATATAGGAACGAGGAGCCTTAAGGGCCTAAATTAATCCAATTAGCCCACGCAACTGAAATTCTGCCGAAAAACCTAACCCGTCAAAAATTCAGGAACCCTATAAATGCTCAGGACTGTTGCCGCCATTCTGAAACCCTAGAGCGACCAGCATACATATCAGCGCCTCAATCCTCTCGTCTCTGTTTGCAGCCATGGTAAAGCTCCTAGCTCTCCTAACTCGCTATTTTCTTCACAGGAAATTGAAGGAAACATACTCTAGCTTTTAGAGAAGGAATGCTTCTATTTGGGTCCAATTTTCCTTATCTTTCCTCCGGTTTCTGGTGAACCAAACGGTTTTTCTTTTTTTTTTTTCCAGTTTCACCTCGCCTACTCTTATTACTCACCGTTATCATTTATCTTGGGTTTTTCAGGCGGATGTTGAAAAAGAGGTCGCACCAGGGCAGCCGAAGAAGAGAACATTCAAGAAGTTCAGTTTCAGAGGAGTTGATCTGGATGCACTCTTGGACATGTCTACTGACGAGCTTGTAAAGCTCTTTCATGCTCGTGCTCGTAGAAGGTGATTGATCCAGAGCATTCTCTCCACTATATTTACCTAATTAGCCTGTTCACGATCTAATTACCTGACACTGTTGTGGTTGCCTGTTTCGTTTTATGTTTTGATTTCAGGTTTCAACGCGGTTTGAAACGTAAGCCTATGGCATTGATAAAGAAGCTTCGCAAGGCGGTAAGTTATACTTTCATGATTTATCCAACGATTTTTGTGATTTACATGACAATTGTTTACGATATGTCCTGGTCGATATTGTTGGACATTAAAATGATCGGTTTTGCGTTTTTATCAACGGGAAACTTTCAATGTTCAGTCATGCTGATGATTCTTTGTTACTTGTTAAACATTTATCAAGAAAATCAGCTACATATGGGTTGTCTGATTTTCAAGACTAGCTTTTCCAAATTAGAATCAGCTGTCATTTTGTGAAGATACATCTGGTATATATTAGTTGACCGGAATTTTTATGTTCCATGGGGTTAAAATAAAGTATGAAGTATTGTGTTATATGCTTGCTTACTTTAGCATTGGCGTACCCCAAGGGCATGTTGCAATCTACATAGCCAACCTGAGTGGGATAAGACTACAATTGTTGTATGCTTAAAAAGTCGGAAAGCATATGGAAATAGAGGCGACATTTAGGCAAAGTCGCTGAGGGAGTAATTGTTCAACGAGGAAATAGATCTTTTTTCCTATTTTTCTTGACAGCACTTTCCAAGTAATCACCCTCACTTAGTGGGATAATAAGGCTCTTGTTGTTTTGTTATTGTTTTATCTTGAAAGCCCTTGGTAGCAATGTTGAATGTATTGGATATCAAAAGCTCACACCTTAGACGCTTCGGTGAGATCTTATTCATGGTTAGTGCCTCTCACCTCCAACCAGGAACTCTTGATGCTTTCTCTGTCATTCCGGACTGCATCCTTGGTGCCTCTGTTTGGTAGCAATAAGAGAAGGATTAGTTTGTGAGCAGAAGAAGACATTAGGAAATTACAGAGATTTGAAGAAAGATAATTATTTAAAGACTATATATTTCGTAGTTTCAAATTTAAAATTTATGTCAAATGCCATTAGAATGGTACGTGCATCTATCGGTCTGTTGTTATATAATATATATTTTTTAACTTTAGGGCCTTGTATCACTCAGCATTTGCCTTTGCCACCTCTTGCCTGAGATGTTTAGAGATTTAGCTCCATAGGGATGTCTTTTGCCTTTGACTAACTTGCATTATTTCAATCTATGGTCATGAAGAGTAATCTAGTTTCTCCAAGCTTCTGCTGGACAGTTTGGGGTGATCTTTTTTCTTTGGCTCTATTTTTGGTTTATGTGAGAGGCACATAGTTCAAAAATGAGACGTGTGAAGATCATTGATCAAATGACATACTGGCATATGTTTCTTCAATTTGAAATTGAAAGCTTTTGCATCTTCAACCAATACCTTTTTTTCAGGGCAAATTCAGCTCGGTGTTTGAGTAATTATTGTTCTTAGAACACATTTTCCCACGGTGTAAAGAAAAAAAGAATTATGTCAGACCATAAGCTCTTTTCCCATTCCTTGCTCTGAGCTAGACTGTCTATCCTGAATCTTTTTTATTTTACATTTTTTTAAACTATGGTCTTTATTTTTGAGACAGAAACGGGAGGCCCCACCCGGTGAAAAGCCAGAGCCAGTAAGGACTCACCTTCGCAACATGATAATTGTACCCGAAATGATTGGCAGCATTATTGGTGTCTACAATGGGAAGACCTTCAATCAAGTTGAAATCAAACCTGAAATGATCGGTCACTATCTTGCTGAATTCTCAATCAGTTACAAGCCTGTTAAGCATGGGAGGCCCGGTATTGGTGCTACTCACTCCTCAAGGTTCATTCCTCTTAAATGAAGAGTACAAGCTCGTCTCTTTTCTAGTTATGGGTGTACCTTTCATTTGCTGTGCCAAACTATTTATATAGTTTCTAGATGATATTGCAATGCTTTTTCTGATATCGCTGAACTAGGCATGGATGTTGTTTCCATAAAAAAATTAGTGAGCTTTGTTATTTCTTATCCTCTTCATCGGAGTTAAGATGTATTGGAAAATGTTTGGTTTATTGGAGTAGAAAACAAAACAAAATTTAACTGCTTTTAATGGAGTACCAGTTTTCAATAATTTGAACGTGTTAAAGGTTACCATTATACTCCTCTAGTCCTTAATATAGGATCTATTTAACTAATTTGATTAGATTGAGAAAGTTAGGTAAGTTAGTTAATTATAAGAGCTGTGACATGTTTTTCTTAACATATCATAATCATCTTTCTTAATATTTTTTTTTCTTCTTCTATTTGATTATGGTTGAGCGAATATCTATAGGAGTGATTTAGAAAAAATTGATAAATATGAGAAAAGGGTCTTGTATTTAAGACTAAAACTAACTCAATAATTGGATCCTATATTAAAAAGCAGAAGAGTATGTTTTTTTTTTTTTTTCCTTTTGGTATACCATATGTTCTCGTTATTTAGAAGAAAGTTTCCTCCTCATGTCTCCGTTGCAAATCTTTGGCAAATGTTCAGAGAATATTAACATCGAAGTTTAATTAGTGTGTAGTCATAAAGTGAATAATACTATAAAATTGATTGCTTGTAAAAGGTATATGTTTCGGAAAAGTAGGCTTGTGTAGTTGTGTTGCTAGCTTTTGTAACTGGGAGTTAAAAGGCATCGAGAGCTGCTGTCCGAACGTTTGCTTCTTGGCAACTTGTGGATTGATTTTGAATCGAGAGGTGTATATTATGCGCTGGAACGTCCTGACGTCCAAGATTTGGGCCACAATGATCTTAACATGGTTCCACATGGCCTGTTTCGTTGACATTATCACCGTTTGATCATTTTTTGTTTGGAGATATTGGAGATCAGCTATTTTAATAGTAAAGCGAATACCTGATTTATTGTTCTTCACGGATCGCCAATTTTCCCCAGATGCTTCGAGTTCTTTATGATATATTTGATTTGATACGTTGGAAAAGAGTAACAAAGAAATGACCATTAGAATTGGACTAGAAATCATAAGGAACTTCTTGTGAACATTGGTGGAATATCAACATGATGTGAAGTGAAACATAACTGAATCATCAAGGCCCGAGACTAAGAAATCTGGTTATAGTTAAGCCCATTGAATATGTTACAAAATTAAAGTGCTTTTCAAAATACCCCGTATTAAATGCTTGATATGGTTTTAAGCATGTGACAATGTGATTTATTAATTACACTGATTCAACTATTCCATATAATTGATGGGAGCGTGATGAAAATAATGCAACAAATGCCCCAGACACTGGTTCAGTGTCTGTTATGTTTTCCATATTTATTTCTTATAAAAAGAACAAGAAAGTAATAATTCATGGAATTATCTTTTATGATAAAATATTACAGTATTTATAAAATAAATGAATAGTGAAATTAAATTTGCACCATTTATTCCTACCACATTTAACAGGTGGAATGCGCGGGCCTCAGTAAGTACATTCCATCATACTGAACGAAGCTAGTTGCCGGCATTTCTCTTTCTACTTTCTTGCTGTTCCAATGAAGCAAAGAAGCCCTCAGGCCCCTTGGAAAAATAAACTAGAAATTCTTTTAAGCATAAAAATTTGATCCCATCAGAGGCCCTGTAGTCCTTGTAGGTGCTAATAAATAAAGTTACTCAAGTTAATGAACAAAAATTGGTTATAGATTTCAGATTAAATATTGAGAAAAAAATATAAATAGGAAAAATAAATAAACATACGAAATAAAGTAGATTGAGATAGATTCGGGTTTTGAGAAGCGTATTTCTTCTGATCTGACAGAAATTAGTCTTAAGTCTAAGTGAGTTGAGAATATTCTGAATTATACAAAAAAAAACAGATTGAAATTTTGTGTTTCGAACCACATTAAATTTTTAATTAACTCGTGTAGTAGTAATAAATGATGCGTTTGTTCCTAGTAAGTGCAGCGGTGGGCGTCGGATAGGGTTTGGTCGGGAAAAGAAATTTGCCTCTGGGCCTGTCTCGATACTTAGGCTGGTCCGATTTATTTATTAATTAAAATTTCATGCTTCAAATATCCTTGTGAAATCGTTGTAATGTACATTATGTTTCCTCAGGGAAATGACAATAGTCTTGGTGGAAAAATAATGACCCTTGCTGTGCGGATGCCACGATGGAATGAATAATGAAAAAGGCAATGTAGAGAGAAATCAAAATAGTACCAACTAGTGGTTACTGGTTAGGCTAGCGAGAGAGATTATTCTCTCACAGGCTAAGATTCGACGGAAAAAAGTACACATATTTTATATTTAGTATGCTGAGAATTTTTCAATAAAAAACCAAGTATACCAATTTTCACGCACAATTTCGATTTTTAATGATTATGGAGAGGCGGGGTGTCCTACGCTCATGCCTATTCTCTTCTGGCCGCCGCACCGGCACCGCCTTCTTTACTCACTTCGGGAGAATTGCATTTATATCCCAACAGTGACGCCACAGCTCATGCCTCCTCCCCACTTTCTCCGCTTCATTTTCCCAACGCCCCCAATTCTGAGTATCATTCAAGTTTTTTGGTCAACACTTACTGAACCAAAACTCTCTCATTTATTGCCTCTCTCTCTCTCTCTCTCTCTCTCTCCCCCCCCCCTTCGGGGTGTGTGCGTGTCAGCCCATCCCATTTCCCTTCATAAACAGTTCTGTGTAGTTTTTTCAGAACGGATTCGATTATTATTACTGCAAACAGAACAGCTCCATGATAGAACTCAGGACCATTACAGTATTTAGATACATCATGCATTTAGACCATCGATTCAGGTTACAATACTTTCGTTAACAAAACCCTCCACTGTCTGCTGTACATCACAAGGGCAATACTCCGCCCCCAGTCATTTAGAAAACGGGGAAAAAAAAACCGAAGGGAAAACTTCTGAACACCTTATCGCCGACCGTTGAGAAGCCCGGACCATAACGCTGTCTAGAAGAGTGGTTGGTTGGTTAAGATCAAGCATCAACGGTTTCTTCTCTTTCCGCATCTTTCTCTCCTCTCCCATCACCAAATCCACATTCTCCAACTTGTATCCCTTATACTCCGATCTCCCCGGCACTCCCGCCGTGGCGTCCGCCGCATGATACACCGGAGCCCTCCAAAACCCCACGCGCCTACCAAACATCTCTCACCATTACCAACACCGCCACTAGCGGTAGAGGCCGCCGCCGGTGACATCGGGACAGACGGAGCAACGGGAACAGCGGCATAGACGAAGTTCGTCTTTGCCCTGGGGCCACGAAGACTCCTGGCAGCCTCATCGTAGGCCCGGGCCGCCTCCTCAGCGGTATCAAAGGTTCCAAGCCATTTGCGCGTCTCTTCCAGGGATCGCGGATCTCGGCTGCGAATCGGCCCCAGGGACGTTTACGCACGCCTCTAAAATGCGCCTCCTTAGATACCGGAGAGCCGAAATGGAGGGCCGTGGGCGGGAGGGGAGGAGGATCGGAGGGAGGGCCGGGGAGGGAATCGCGACGAAGACGAAGCGCGTCGACAGCCATGAGTGGGAAAGCTAAGAAGGGTCAGAGCTGAGAGAGAAAGTGAGGGTTTGAGGGGTATAAATAGGGGAGGAGACAGCCGGGGCTAACGCCGACAAGCTTGGGGACTGTATTGGGTGCTAAAATTAGAATTAGAATTCACATCGGGGGTGCTCGAATAATAATACTGATAAATAAATACTTCCTCTGACACTTATTATTATTATTACAAACTTTAAATAAATAAAAATTATAAATACAAATATTAGTTAAAAATATTAAAAATATAATTTTATTTTTAAATATATTTTTATATAATAAATAATAAAAAAATATGATAGGAACCTATAATAAATAGTTAAGAACAAACTGAAAAATATAGTGAATATGTAAATAAATTTTAAATTAAAATTATAAAATAGACTATATCCTTCCTTAAATTTAAAACTGAAGGTGAATAAATAAAATAAGGAAAGAGTTAATGAGTGAGGGCCGAGGGGGAGGCTTGGTAGGGATGACCGCATCGGATTTAATGGACTGGAGTTAACAGGCGTGTGAGGCACATTTGATGCCGTGTTCCTAAACTTGAGGCCTTTTCTTCTCCTCTTCCCTTTCTACTGTTTTGGCAAAAACGTTTTGGTGATGCCGATGCTCGCCATGTTCTCCCTCGGAAGAAAACATTGATTTTCCTCTTCTTCTTTTTTCCGTCAATTTATCGTTTCCCACTTTCCCTCTACCTTTTCTTTTTAATTTTAATTATTATCCGACGATTCTGAAAACTGCGGTACAACCGTACAACAACGAGAGAGATATTCACTATCTTGGCAGGTGTTGTACCAGTATTTTGTTTCAGTTATATTTTAATCAAGTATGGTCATGTTTTTGCTAAGAATTAAATTATTTAACAACCTTTTAAATTAATAGTTCGAGCGTAGCATAAAATGCAGGAGCAATGATGACATGATGATGTCGGCATCCCTCCCCTCCTCTCCTTGCTCATTCAGACGTTTTTAGCCCCCAAAATTGTCATTTAAATATTCAAAATATTACTCATCCGCTCCTTAATATAATAATTGTTTAAGTTGATTTGATTTTAAATGTAGATTTATTTTTTATATGTATTAATTTTTTAAAATTATCTCTGTAAATACTCTTTTAAATATAATCAAGTAGAAAAGAAAATAAAAATATTAAGAAAGATGATTATGGTATTTATAAAAAAAAACATATCGATTTTTTATAATTAACTAACTTATTTAATTTTTTAATCTAATTAAATTAATTAAATAAATTTTATATAAGAATTACAACGCGACTTTTTTCAGTTTAGGCTGAGAACAAGTTAAAGCTTGATTGTTCCGGTATCAACGCCATTTGCCCCGTTGGATGAGGTCCCGGATTCCAAGTCGGCACTAACATCTGGGGGATGTGCGCGCGCTAAATTGCACTAATAAATAAATAAATAAAAGCAGAGACCAGTAATACAATGTAAATATAATCTCACGCCATAAAATTGCAGACATGTCTAGATGTGAAGCTTTCTCACAAGTTTTCCAAATTTGCTAACGTGCTTTCAAGTCCTCTACACTTGGGCGTAATAATTTCTCGTAGGAGATGTTATGCATTCCATACGCTTTTTGACTATTGGTGAGCCGGCGGCCACTGGTCAGTGTTGAAATGTTAAAGAAAATATTTTTCTACAAAAAACAATTCTCCCTAAATTACTAATATCGTAATATTTCCAAAAAAAACAAAATTCTTTTTATATATTTCTTGTCTTATAAAAACTATTATTTCTAAAAGCTTCAGTCATTAAGCTGATAATTAGATCTGATTCTCAAAATCGTTCTCGTATTCTCTTCCGTGGGTGTAGAACCAACCTTCTTACGGATCCCGGCTGACTGGAGAAAGAAATGACACAATCTGGGGCCTAAGTATTACTCGTTTTGTTTTTATTATAATTTTAACTAATTAATTTACAGATAACAAATCACTAGTTAAAATTAATTTAAAAATGTAATTTTATTTCCAAACATATCCTTATAATAAATAAGAAAAAAAATAAGTGGAGAAATGTGATAAGAGATAGTATAATAAAGAAAAGAAAATAAATAATTAAAGATAAATAAAATATATTAAATGTTATGACAAATCTTAAGTTAAAAATTACAAAATGAATCATATTCCTCCGATCCTTAATATAAGACCTATTTAACTAATTTGATTACATTAAGGAAGTTAGGTAAGTTAGTTAATTATAAAAAATATGACATGTTTTTTGAAACACCATAATTATCTTCCTTATGGTTGAAGGAATATCTATAAGGATATTTTAAAAAAATTAAAAATATAAAAAATAAATCTTATGTTTAGAATCAAGATCAACTCAACAATTAAATACTATAATAATAAAAAAATATTTTTTTTAATTAAAAATTTATAAACAGAACAGAACTAAATTTGAGGACAGGCGGCCTATGCGGCTAATCTGAGTCGGAGGAAGGGATAGCATTTAATGGGAAATTAAAGGAGTCAAGAGCAAAGGGTGTGGGATTAATTTGTTAGCGTAGGGAAACGGGAACATGCTCGGGGGCTGGAGGCTCCATTTATGAAATCAAATGGGAACGCTCCAATGTTAAAGAAAATGGGATAAAAGGGGAGCCAAGGAGAGAGTGACAGACGGGCGGAGAAGAAGCAACCCGATATGAAACACGTGGGAGGGCCCCACCCTAGAACGAGGGAGCAACGTGGGAAGGCGGACGACAAAGAATCGGCGGCTAAGCCTAACCCTGAGTCTCCCCTCCCATCTCCGTAGTCCGTCTGAAACCAACGTCCCGTGTCCCCACTCTACTTCTACTACCCCTCATGAGCACATCGTA